>NW_024583272.1:29530-31044 GCF_018398535.1 Haplochromis burtoni | reverse complement strand
ACCTCTGTAAATAAAACCACCGGTATCTCATCCACTGCCTGCATCTTGGGTCCTCCTTCTAAATCCACACGGCTCGCCTCGGCAGCCGTGACACTTGCACCACCTCATTTGTCAACCTATTCATCACTAATGGGCTCAGAAGCAAGGGCTCAGAACTGGTCTGTGATGTAATCCAGTCCCTATTTTACTCATCTGCCACTCCTACTGAACACCTCACCACAATCTCACTGTCCCTATACATGTCCTGCACCACCCTCACATACTTGTCTGCCACTCCCGACTTCCTCATGCAGTACCAATGTTCCTTCCCTATACTTCTCCATCAGCACTCCCACAGCAAACATTGTAGTGCTGTTTCTCGGCCATAAGCCATACTGCTGCTCACTGATTGTTGCCTCTCTTTTCAGTCTGTGTTAAATATCTCTTTTCTATGGCTTGATGGTATGGTTCATCTTTATCCCTCTGTCATTACTACAGCTCTGTTAATCATTTTGTTCTTTAAAATTGATAGAATTACACTTCTCCATTCCTCAGGCATTCTCTCAGTCTCTAAGACTTTGTTAAAAATTGTGTGGTTAGAAAGTCCACTGCACTCTCAGGCATGTCAATACCTCCAATGGTATGTCATCTGGACCAAGCACCCTTCCACGAACCTTCCTCCATTTGTCCTCCTCCCTCTTATTTTCTTCATTCATTAGCTCCTCAGAGCACTGTTTCCACCACCTTAGCACACTCTCTTCAGTCATTAGTACATTGGTGTCAGTATCCTTAATTACCTGTATCCTTAATTAAAATTTTCCTTTACCAGCTCTCTCTTTGCTGTAAGCCTTGTGTCATGACTTCTGTCCATTTTCTCCATATCCCTGCCTATCCCATTTTTCTTTTATTAGTCTCTTCCTTTGAATGCTTTCCTGTACTTCCTCATTCCACCTTATCCCCTTACCTCTGTACAGAGCACCCCCCAGACACCTTCTTGGCAGTTTTCCTCATCGCTTCAGCTATAAACAGCACCACATTAACATGCAGCTGCAAAATCAGATCTCATATTTATAATAGGGTTTATTACACCAGGGCTAGAAGTGCCAGAAGTGGCAGGTAAATTATACCTTTCATATTTTCATTACTTCCTTCTTTCTCTATCTCGGATTAGGAACATACAGCATTGTGCTCACTAATGAGAGATAATTGCTTTTAGGGGTAAACTCTATTAGAGACTTGGAGATAGTCGTCATCAATTAATACTTAACTTGCTGGAAATGCCACCTAATGTTCATTTTATATTGAAGTATATGATTTGTAATAGACATGGATAAAACAAAAAAAACAAAAAAAAAATTATGGGCTGTCCTTGGGCCCTACTGTAGAGCCAAAACACTAAACATCAGTAGTTCACCATAATTTTAAAAGGCTCAACTGAGACTAACCTTGGTTCAAGCCTCCCCATATACTGAAACCTTGCCAAATAGAGGGTTAACCCCATCCATTACATTAACGTTTTTTTATTTTTTTTTTAT
>NW_024583272.1:27334-28703 GCF_018398535.1 Haplochromis burtoni | reverse complement strand
TAGTGAAGAGAAGCAAATGTAGGAGAATGCTCTATTTTTCTAGCCCCTGTCAATACTGTCGCATCTAGCATTTGAATCAACAAAACGGGTACCTAGCACATGCAAAAATAAAGTTTACAAAGCTTGGATTTTGGGGGTTGTTAAACCATAAAAGTTATCTAAAATATACTGAATTTTGTACATAAGAAATTAAATAAATAATTTAATTTTTTTCTGACAAGAACAAAGCTTAGAAGCATTTTTCGATGTGATGTCCCAACTCATTAGTTCATGCCTTCCAAATTCAAAGCACATTTTCAAGTCATTCATGTAATCTTATATCTGTTTGCTGAAAGTTTAAAAAAATATGCAAACTCTCCTAGCATAGCTTACTAAAGATGGCTAGTTAGAACAATTTATTCATTGTAAGCAAACAGTACTAAGAAAAGCTTGATTGAGTGAGCAATACTAAATGTTTATCCACCGATATTAACATTTTAAGTCCAACTACAGAAAAAAAATAGTGGTACCTTACTATTTTTAATTTTGCTTAATTTTTCTTGCTTAAATTGAATGCAGCTAAATCACAGTATGGATTATCATCCTTGAAGAAATTCCTAGTACAACAACATTTATATAAACACTGTATGTAAGTATGATTTAAAAGTAAGAATTTAAAAAACTTCTTGTAATGGAGTGAAGATCAATCAAAACTTTAAAAAAAAAGAATTAATAAAAGTATACTTGCCAAAATATTGCACATTGTTCTGCTGAACAACTAAGAAGTATATTGTCACTATTACCACTAATTTAAGAAAAATTAATAACTTATTAATAACCTTACAATGAAACAAAGTATCAGATTTAATTATTGTGTTACTAAGGTTTTTTTTGTTTGTCTGTGAAGGTTCTCAGTCATCCAGGTCATCGTATTCAAAGGAGCTTGTTTTTGTTTGTTTTTTCTTTCTTTCCTTTTTTTTCCTTTTTCTTTTTTTCTAAAAAAAAGTAAATAAAACAGTCCAGGTGTTGCGATGTGAATTATGGGAACATTTGTCCATTGAGCTGCACCTCTACAACAGCTCGTGAGGAGAGAATTGTTCGTTTGACTCTTATAAATGCTAGATCTCTAATAAACAATACTTTTCTGTTAAATTAATTCTTCACATCTGGTGAATTGGACTTTATGTTTCTGACAGAGACTTTGTGTTGGTGATTTCACCCCATTCTCAGAACTTTTTCCTCTTGACTGTATGTTTTCCAGTTCCCCTCGAACTACAGGCAGAGGTCTGGGCCTAACAACTGTATTAAAATCCTGTTGTGTTACTAAGTTTAAGTTTTCCATAACTTTGTATTTCAAATTAATATGATATAATTAAAATAATATGTATTT
>NW_024583272.1:26367-27314 GCF_018398535.1 Haplochromis burtoni | reverse complement strand
GTTAATGTAATGGATGGGGTTAACCCTCTATTTGGCAAGGTTTCAGTATATGGGGAGGCTTGAACCAAGGTTAGTCTCAGTTGAGCCTTTTAAAATTATGGTGAACTACTGATGTTTAGTGTTTTGGCTCTACAGTAGGGCCCAAGGACAGCCCACCTCTTTGCTGATGATGTAGAGGTGACATAAGAGAGCATTTATGAAACTGAAATTAGAACTTCCAAAGTGGATTATCTTGCCTGCTGTAGTGTTTTATTTACCATACCAAAAAAAAATAAAAAATCCATGTATCTATTGTTTTGTACTATTTGTCTGCATCTCATGAACAAGTTTCTGCATGAAAACAAACAGGGATAGCTCAGTAGGTAGAGTGTTTGCCCCATGATCGGAAGGTCGGGGGTTCCACTGAACGGCTACCCTGAGGTACCCCTGAGCAAGGTACCGTCCCTACACACTGCTCCCCGGGCGCTGCATTGGTGGCTGCCCACTGGTTGAATGGGTTAAATGCAGATCCACGTAATTTCCCTACGTAGACTAACACATACACATTATTTATTATTATTACATGGTCTCTTCCCCTCTACAATAATGGAGAGAAACCCCAACAATCAAATGACTCCCTTTAAGAAGCACTTGGGGAAAGTAGGAAGAAAAAAATTCCCTTTAAACAGCAAGAAACCTCCAGTGGAACCAGGCTCATCTCCTGAGACAGGTTTAGGGCTGAGGGGAGGAAGGCAAGACAAAACTCACACTGTGGAAGAGACCAAGAGATTAATAATAACTAATGAGGAGCCTGAAAGCTGAAGGCTCTGCTTCCCATTCTACTTTTAAATATGGAACTTGCAGGAACTACAAGCAAGCATGCAGTCTGAGAGCAAAGTGCTCTATTGGGTGATATGGTACTATGAGGTCTTTACGATGAGATGGCGCTTGATTATTCTTGTATGTGA
>NW_024583272.1:17621-25112 GCF_018398535.1 Haplochromis burtoni | reverse complement strand
ATTTGTTTTGCATTCAAACACAGAAGCTTAGTATGTTGTTATGTTTTAAGGATGTTTTGCTTCCCATTGAAAATTACAACATCTTTAACATTGTCTCAACTTACCTTTACTACACTGGCAGTGATGTGAGTTGGAAATGCAATGACCTTGAACCTGGAAGTGAACCTGCAAATCTTCACTGACCACACCATCTGTGACGGAGTCCTCATCTCTCCTGGTGTCCTGCAAGGAAACAATAATTTTCTTTAGAATAATTGAAATATTTGCTCTTCTTAAAACATTTTTTTCTGCATTTGCTACAGAACACACTTTAAGATAGACAATTAAGCTGCATTATTACACTGTTACCAAAAAATACTGTAAATGTGATATAAACAATTATCCCATCCATCCACCAACCACCTTGCACCTAGCAGCAGTCTCAGCTATGGCAGTGCAGAACATTGTCCATTCTGACTCATGGTTCCCAGCCTCCTTTGTTTGTTTACGTTTTGACAGAGATGGAAGCGGAAGCCCTCCCGCACTGAAGCCTTCTACACCTGCAGCTAATCGGACCTGACCGGCTGGCAGTAATTATCTGCCATCTCAGGGCTGTCTATTTAACAGTGTGGTCGGGTATCAGCCAGCGCTGGAGCATTAAGCAAAGATTGGTAGTACAGCCATGGAAGTATTTTGGATAGACGTGTTTTCTCGGGATTGCCTAGTCATTGCTCCGTGTGCTTGTGTCACTAGAGATCAGGATGGAGAGGAGTTCACGGGAGCTGTACTACTGACCACAGATAACATTTTGGAGTCGCTGTATATTCACTTCACCTTTTATTGTGTACAGAACTGTTGTTGTTTTACTTCACTGTAAATAAACCCACTATTCTTCCTGAAGGAGCTCTGCATTCAAGTCCACTCTTTCACCACACTGTGGCAGTCGACCAGGAGTTGAAGATCTCCTGTCAGATGTCCCTAGTACACCCTTACTTTTATTTTGAAAAAGTGCTATGCAAACCGTGTTGAACAGTGTTGACAGAAATAGCGTACAGAAAAGGTACAGAAGGTGGAATAATAATAATAAAGATTAGGATAACAATACTGTCACGGTCCTGGGTCGGGTCGACCCAGCATTTTGAGTTTCTTATGTTTTGGTTTATTTTTGCATTATGGATTAGTTATTCTCTGGTGATACTGTTTTGATTACAATTATATTCTGATTCTTTAGTTATCTGATGATGATGTTGATGACGATGATGATTATTTCTGGTTTAGGTTTTGTTATCTTGCCCTTATGTTTGGTTTAGGTTGCCTGTGCTTAGTCTTCTCTGCCCGTATGTCCCTCTGTTTGTCCATGACGTCATCATGCCTGTTTACGAGTCTGTCTCTGTCTGGCGTGTGCTTCCTGTTTTATTGTGAAGGTCTGTGTCATATGTGAGTGTGCTCAGTTTACGTTTCCCCTGTCCCGTCAGCTCAGATTCCTCCCAGCTGTGTTGCCCTCCTGTCTCTCATCCCCTGATTACTGGTGTGTGTATTTAAGCCCTGTGTGTTCTCCTGCCTGTTGCCGGTTCGTCTGCATAACTCCGTGTCAGTCTGTTACCCTGTTCCTTAGTCTGCGTCTCTGCTCTCCGTTTTGTGGACTTCAGGTTTGCTCTTTAGTTTCTCCCAGTTTAGGTTTATCATTACTCATGCTTCATTTCCTGTTTTTGCCACTGCCACCGTGTTAATAAACTTCACTCATATCGTCAGTTTGCTGCATTTTGGGTCCTCCTTTTCCTCCACTCCACACGGCTCACTCCGCCAGCCGTGACAGTACGAACCGGCCAGACATGGACCCAGCGGCATCCGCACCTCCCGAGGAGCTTCGGGAGGGACTAACTGACTCCGTTTCCCGGTTGGTTAATCTGTGGCTCGAGCATGAAGGGGAAGAGTGTCTCCGCGCTGTAGAAGCCAGGCTACAGCAGCTCATCTCTGCTCACTCCTGGCTGCTGGGCTCTCTTCACCCGCTCGTACAGGACTTCATACTCAACGAACTGCACCTTCACCCACCAGCCGCTACCGCTTCCCAACTCAGCCCGGCGGCGAAGATTTTGCCCGGCCCGCCGGAGGTTTTGCCCGGCCCGCCGGAGGTTTTGCCCGGCCCGCCGGAGTGCCCGGCCCGCCGGAGGCTTGCCCGGCCCGCCGGAGGCTTTGCCCGGCCCGCCGGAGGCCTTGCCCGGGAGGAAGCGACGATCGCGCCGTCGGCGCATCACCCCACAGCCGAGGACTAGGACTTCGGAACTGCCGGCTGTGGTGAGTGAAAAGGACCCTTTTTCTGTTTTGGACTGTCTGTCTGTTTATTCCGGGGCTGTGTTTTTTGAGTCGGCTGTCCTGCCGGTAGCTCAGTTAGCTGCCCAGCAGCCATTAGCTCAGTTAGCCGCTCAGCCATCATCTTCACCCACTCCTCCTGTACGACAAGTTAAGTCCATCCAACCTGAAAAGAACTATTTTTCACCTGTTCATGTCAAGCAGAGAGACGCACCACATAACGCAGTAATCAGTCCCCAACAGCTGGCCAGTACAGAGACAGTGACGCACTCCAGGGCCTCCCCAGAGGCTGGGCTCCAGCCCTCAGCCGACTCTGGACCCCTGGAGGTTAAGAAGCCAGCTGAGGACTGCATCCGGCTGTCGCTGCCTGAGCTGAGTCACTGCTCTGTGCAGCCGCAGTCCGCTTTGTGTTCGCCAGAGGCCCGTGCGCCTGCTGGCCCCGTGCCTGCCAGAGGCCCGTGCGCCTGCTGGCCCCGAGACTGTTTTCGCTGGGGGGCCCGAGGAGCCCGCCCAGCTTCCTGCCTCGTCAGCTGGAGGGCCCGGGGAACCCAGCCAGCCTCAAGTCTCGTCTGCTGGGGGTTCAGGAGGACCCCTCCAGCACCTCCTCGTCTCCGCTGGCGGCTCAGGTCAGCCCGGCCAGCACCTCCTCGTCTCAGCTGGAGGGCCCGAGGAGCCCGTTCAGCTTCCTTCCACGTCAGCTGTACAGGCTGGGAAGCAGCCTGCTAGGAATGGCGTGAGCTTTCTCTCCGCCTCAGACTGCCTTCTGCTTCAGCCGTCTCTTCCGGCTGGAGGGCCCGAGGAGCCCGTTCAGCCTCACGCCGTGTCAGCTGGAGGGCCCGAGGAGCCCGTTCAGCTTCCTTCCACGTCTGCTGTACAGGCTGAGAAGCAGCCTGCTAGGAATGGCGTGAGCTTTCTCTCCGCCTCAGACTGCCTTCTGCTTCAGCCGTCTCTTCCAGCTGGAGGGTCCGAGGGGCCCGTTCAGCCACCCGTCTCCGCTGGAGGGTCCGAGGGGCCCGTTCAGCCACCCGTCTCCGCTGGAGGGTCCGAGGGGCCCGTTCAGCAACCTTCCTCGTCAGCTGGGGGTTCAGGAGAACCGCACCAGCCTCGTGCCACGTCAGCTGGAGGGCCCGAGGAGCCCGTCCGGCCTCATGCCGCGTCTGCTGGAGGGCCCGAGGAGCCCACCCAGCACCACGCCTCGTTAGCTGACGGTCCCGGAGGACCCAGCCAGCACATCTCTACATCATCACCTGCTGCATTCACGCCACCGCCTGCTGCATTCACATCATCGCCATTCGCATCACTGCCTGCAGCGTCGCTGCCGTCAGGTTCCGCAGCCGTCCCGCTGCCGTCAGGTTCCGCAGCCGTCCCGCTGCCGTCAGGTTCCGCAGCCGTCCCGCTGCCGTCATCCACGCCTGATCCGGCCTCAGCTCCGCCCACGCCGCCGCCTGGTCCAGCCTCCGCTTCTGTCTCGTCTGGTCCAGCCATCCGCTTCAGCATCAGCCTCGTCCGGCCCGGCTCCAGCGTCCGCTTCAGCATCAGCCTCGTCCGGTCCGGCTTCCGCTTCAGCATCAGCCTCGTCTGGTCCGGCCTCCGCTTCACCTGGGGTTGCAGGGGCCACGAAGCCTTCAGGTCCCCTACTACCGCCTCCACATCGTCGGTCGTCTGCCAGGCCGCTTGTTGGGCATCTCCGCCACCGTGGGCGCCCTCCTGAACACCCTCCTGGACGCCGCCACTGCCTTCCGCGTGGCCGGCCCCCGGATCTGCTCTGTCGCCGCCACTGCCTTCCGCGTGGCCGGCCCCCAGAACTGTTTGCCCGTCGCCGCAGTTGCCGTCCACACGGTCGGCCCCCAGAACTGAACTGTTTTGGCCTCCTGCGCTGTCGGCCTCCGGGTCGGCCCCCTGAACTTGACCTTCTGGGTCTTTCTGGGCTCTGTCCCTCCTTCCTGGTCCCCCGCCGCCCGCCCTGGTTGGGTTGTTTTCTGTTTTTGGCCGTTTTTTGTGCTTCTGTTGGGCAGTCTGGGGCCTGCCCTTGAGGGGGGGGTACTGTCACGGTCCTGGGTCGGGTCGACCCAGCATTTTGAGTTTCTTATGTTTTGGTTTATTTTTGCATTATGGATTAGTTATTCTCTGGTGATACTGTTTTGATTACAATCTCATATTCTGATTCTTTAGTTATCTGATGATGATGTTGATGACGATGATGATTATTTCTGGTTCACGTTTTGTTATCTTGCCCTTATGTTTGGTTTAGGTTGCCTGTGCTTAGTCTTCTCTGCCCGTATGTCCCTCTGTTTGTCCATGACGTCATCATGCCTGTTTACGAGTCTGTCTCTGTCTGGCGTGTGCTTCCTGTTTTATTGTGAAGGTCTGTGTCATATGTGAGTGTGCTCAGTTTACGTTTCCCCTGTCCCGTCAGCTCAGATTCCTCCCAGCTGTGTTGCCCTCCTGTCTCTCATCCCCTGATTACTGGTGTGTGTATTTAAGCCCTGTGTGTTCTCCTGCCTGTTGCCGGTTCGTCTGCATAACTCCGTGTCAGTCTGTTACCCTGTTCCTTAGTCTGCGTCTCTGCTCTCCGTTTTGTGGACTTCAGGTTTGCTCTTTAGTTTCTCCCAGTTTAGGTTTATCATTACTCATGCTTCATTTCCTGTTTTTGCCACTGCCACCGTGTTAATAAACTTCACTCATATCGTCAGTTTGCTGCATTTTGGGTCCTCCTTTTCCTCCACTCCACACGGCTCACTCCGCCAGCCGTGACAAATACTGTGAATGCTTGATCAGCATTCCCACTAATTACGCACTACAAGGGCTGCTTGGCCTTGGAAACCACTGCCATGAAGCTTGAATTGCACATGATGTATGAGAACAAACACATTACAAATACTCACTCCCTATAGTTTTGTCTCTGTTCAAGTATTGTATCATCTGGGATAAGACCAAACCATGAACAATGTGTCATAAACAACAAATTATTCTTTTAATCTAAAAGGGTGAGCTATTTTACACATGTAGATTAAAACAGCGGTCCCCAAGCCCCAGGCCTCAGACCGGTACCGGTCCGCGGGAGTTGAGGCTCAGGTGTGAAATGTATGGTTTTCAGGGTTTTTAATCGGTTTTCAGCGTTCTTTTGTTATCATTTTTATCGTTAGCTCAGTTTTCCTGGGTCTTTTCAAGTGTGTTATGAATAAATCTTACTAGTTTTATTTTGTTGTATTTATCCGCGACACCTTAAAGGCCAGTCTGTGAAAATAATGTCGGGCATAAACCGGTCCGTGGTGCAAAAAAGGTTGGGGACCGCTGGATTAAAACACAGTGAAGGAGTTAGATCAAATTAGGTAGGCATCTTTCAGAGGCCCTGGTCTATGAGATCTTCAATTCCTACCTTCAACAGTACTTTGACAGCATTCTGAGGGAGGCTGGGGACACTGAGTCTGAGTGTTCTGCAAGTCAATTGCCAAAGCTGCTGCATAGAGCTGTGGGGGCAAGTTGATTGGTCCCTATCTTGGCAGTGACCCCAAAACCAGATGCCTATTATATGGTTTTGGGGAAGTGATGGTAGCTGTCAAGGTGAAGAAGGAATCCTATCATGCTTGTTTGACTTATGGGGCTCTGGAGACAGCTGACGGGTACCAACAGGCTAAATGGACTGCAGTCCTAGCAGTAGCTGAAGCAAACATTTGGGTGTGGATAGAATTCAGTGAGGCCATGGATCAAGACTTTTGGAGGACCTTGAGACAATACTGTCAAACTGTCTGGTGATTCAGGTTTCATAATGCGGAAAATACTGGACCCAAAGAGGAGACTGTCAATAAACATCTTAAACGTGCCAAATATTTACTCCAAACGGTGAACTGTGAAAAACTAGTAAGTTGGAGGTGCCAACAGTGACTTCCCTGCCACAGAAGAGATAGGAAGTGATAAGAAGTCCAGAAGAGGAATATTGTTTACAGAGAGGAGTTTGATAAAGTGTGTCAGTGTTGCAGCAGAATGGAGTCATAGAGAGGGTCTGTGGGTGGGTGGTGGCAAACTAGAAGTAAGAGCAACATGCACAGAGTGGGCAGGCTGGTGCAGATGAGTCTTTCCTTTGACAGGCTCCAGTGAACGGGGATGAAGTGGGAAAGCTTTGCTGGAGGTTTCCACGGCCAGAAGGTGATTGTGTTTCAAAGGCAGCAAAGTTTCCAAGAGAGGTGGAAGCAGGCAACTAGTGTGTAAAAACAGGCAGAAAAGTAGCTTAACATTCATAATGGTGATGATGATTTGGCAAAGAACTCCTGCGACCTTGATATACCCATCGCTGGATTACTAAATGTGAAGCACATGCAGGAAGGAAGGAACTGTGGGGAAACTCCTCTCAAGGATGGATCCAGCAAGAGGAGCCAGCCCAGCAACTCTACCTGACGCCTACAAAAAAAAGGTTAGAGGAACAAAGAAAAACAGGCAACACTTAACACCTAACCAGCCACACTACAACATCAGTAAGGGGAACCAGCATGCTGCTCACACTGTATACAGTGGGGACAGAGTGCTGCTGC
Organism: Haplochromis burtoni; assembly: GCF_018398535.1. Taxonomy (NCBI): domain Eukaryota; kingdom Metazoa; phylum Chordata; class Actinopteri; order Cichliformes; family Cichlidae; genus Haplochromis; species Haplochromis burtoni. Next base: position 18,294 of record NW_024583272.1, on the reverse strand, counting down.
CTACAGCTGAGGAAATAATTCCACCATGTGGTAGAAGTAACACTTCAAGGAACTACTCAACCCCAATGACACACCTTCTACAATGAAAACAGAGTCTGGCAATTAATTGCCCACTGTGACTGATGTCAGCGAAGTAGTGAAAAAGCCACTCTCCACTGGCCAGGCCCTTGGGGTGTATGAGATTCTCATTGAGTTCCATAAGACTGGTTGCTGTAGTGTTGTCTTCTCAAAGATAATATATGTCTTAAAAATGTAAAGGCATCCTAAATTCAGACAAAACTCAGATCTCTGTATATTGTTCCCTAAAGATCTTACATTAAATCTGGATGTCTAAAGTAACGGGATGGCATTTCTTTGGTCCCCAGTGAGGAACCTGGGAGTTATTTGTTGTTTTCATACATTAAAGGACATATCTTGATCAAAAATATGCAGGAATGCTGTTTTCATCTGTACAATATCACTGAAATTAGAAACATTCTGTCTCAGAGTTCATGCATTCATTTCTTCTGAGCTGGGCTGTTCCATGATATTCTGCTACTTAGATGTTCTCAGAGGTGTAGAACAGCCACTGATTTAAACAAGTACTGCACCCCACTTAGACACAGTTGATAAAACAGAAAGGACTTTAATACACTATTAAAATACGTTTCTGTATAATGTGAGTTGAATGCTC
>NW_024583272.1:15866-16987 GCF_018398535.1 Haplochromis burtoni | reverse complement strand
TTTTGGTCTTAAAGTCTTTCAACTGAGCAACACTGGATAAGAGAAGTGGAACAATAAAACTAGAGCACAATACATCATAAAAATTTACCAACTTTTCAAAGAATGGAAAACAAAGACTTACTGTTAACATGCTCATATCTTATACTGGATTACGTCCAGTAACTCTTTTTGAATCAGGTGAATGAAATTAGTTTTTGAGAAACAGGATTACTGTGTGTTAGGTCTGCAAATATCTGTATTCCACCACTGTGACGAGCAAATGCATTGTCTTTATTTCAATGCCAGTTTTTTGCAACTTGTAACTGAAGGCCCTGCCTCCCATTGTCTTTAAACTATGTACATGTAAAACTGTAGCTGAGGCCTCTCAAGTGCTAGTGTGCATCGTTTATAGCAGTGACTATAAATGAATATTATGTCCTTGCATCATGTTTAAAAGTACTTGTAAAGTACTTGTAACTGAACCTTGCCAATTTTAACAATACATAAAATACATAAACGGCACATTGTTTCACTGCACCATCTTGTGGAATATTCATATTACAGGAAAGTACAACCAGGCCCTGTTTTAATATTGGGGGGGTACTGTCTCTCTTTAACACAATGTGTAGATGTTTTGGACAATGTCATAGAACTTGTTTCTTCATAATTGTGATAGCATTGGTCAATTTGGGGAACTTTGAATCTCTTTTTTTAATTAACAACATTTTACACTAATGTATGTTTAGTACTGCAGAGTGTACTTTGGGTAAATTGATTCCCTTTCCCATGATTGTTTTAGTAAAGTCTTCATATAGCATGAGGTTGTAAAGCTGCTTGCTAACAGATGGTCTTTATACTCTACTTTAGTAGATTCTGCTTCTTGTAAGAAGGATGTAGACATAATATACGAGTACAGACACAGTTGGAAATGCTGTCTAAGTAGTGGGGAAAGGGAACGAATGGGTGGGTGTGAAACTGCACACATTGTGCTGGCATCATGCAACATACGCTGTGCTGCTAAGCACTGCCCTGACTGTTTACTTAATAGAGTATACAGTGGGGCAAAAAAGTATTTAGTCAGCCACCGATTGTGCAAGTTCCCCCACTTAAAATGATGACAGAGGTCAGTAATTTGCACCAGA
>NW_024583272.1:13657-14874 GCF_018398535.1 Haplochromis burtoni | reverse complement strand
GTGTGTGAATGGGTGGATGACTGGATATGTAAAGCGCTTTGGGGTCCTTAGGGACTAGTAAAGTGCTATATAAATACAGGCCATTTACCATATAGGGAGAGGCAACACCACTCTCCATGACCAGGTGCCACAGTATTTCTATGTATCATGGTGACTTGTTATGTCGATTAATAATAATAATAAATTTCTGCTACATCCTGGTAGGATTTCTACTGTGCTTTAAATACTACAGAAATGCTGGAACTGCATTTTAAAGTTATCAGACTCAGTAAACAGTTAAAAAAAAATGTACCCTTTAAAATAAGCATGTTTTAGAAAAAGAATAGAATACCCACTTTATTTTCCATTCAGAACACACACCAGTTAATGCACATCAGAGGAAAGTATCAGTGCATTTACTCACCATCAGACTGCACAATATGGTCTTTCCGTTTTCATGTATTGGCCTCCTTGACTGGAGACCATTACAGAGGCTGTTTGGTTTCCCCGACGTATAAATCCTGGCAATCCTCCTGGGACTTCACAGCCTAAACTATGTTACTCTGTTTGTGACGGGGGGAGCCGATCCTTGGGGTGGACCAATTTCATCAAATTGTAATGAATATTCTCTAGATCAGACATGAAGACAAAGAAACAATCCATTTTCTTTTTTCCCCCTCCAGTATTCAGTCACTCTCCATCTCACATCCAATTTCCAATCAGAGAGGAGATTACTCTGACTGAAAGCTTGTTGTTGAAATCTAAAATAAACTGAGGTTCACACAAACAGGTTGTCTTTATAAGTTTTATTTACCTTTGCAGAGAGGTCAAACAACAGCACAGACAGCAGTCTGCATGCGCTTTTTTTTTTTTTAAAAAAAAGCAAGTGGAATATTTACAGAGAGACGGTATCTACCTCCCATGTTCACAGAATACATTCAGAAAATTGTGTATAAATGATCATTTATTCACCAATATGTGGTTTAAAGATGACAGCTAGAAAGGATTAATTACATTACAGCTTTAAGAGAAAAGATGAACATAGACTATTAGACAAAGAGTGGTCAGTGGTTTTCTACACCAACCCTCTTGAATATTAATTTCAGGGAATTCCTTACTGAAAGCGTAAAATAGCAAGTACAATATTTGAATCAAGTACACAAATGGATTTATAAAATTGTTTGATTCATGATCTCCAGATAATTGTTATAATGTAGCTACATCTTCATTTCTCCCTA
>NW_024583272.1:4478-13637 GCF_018398535.1 Haplochromis burtoni | reverse complement strand
CACAATCGGTGGCTGACTAAATACTTTTTTGCCCCACTGTAGATACTGCAATGGCTAGGAGCCAGGCTGGACATGATATATGACAAGGAGGAAACTGCAGCAGGAAGAGTGAGATAGAGCATGTTACAACACACACACACACACACACACACACACACACACACACACATGCACACACACACACACACACACACACACACACAGTCATACAGTACACGCCATCTATATTCAAATGCCACTCCATATTAAAGTTGCAGACTACTGTGGCATCTAAGTGCTGGTGACCAGATAGCTATGTTGTATATAAAGTGGTTTGCTCCAGAGAGGAAGATGTATTGTATGTGGTCAACATGAGAAACAAGTAAGAAGAAAGTAGCAAAGACACAAAGAGGGAGAGAGAAGAGAGACTGGGAGAGGGCGCGAATGCAGGTTAGACTGCAATGCTGCAAAATGTATTGGAGATGGTTTTATAGCTTTACTTCATGTTTAGACAATTTAACAAACCTCTACTGCCACTCTGTGGTCTGAAAAGGTAGTAAAGTGTGAGAAATAAATAAAGCAAACTGAGTGAAAAAATTGTCTTCTCCTCCAACCCTGTGCCCAGTATATGGCAATAATGTACCTTTAGACTAGAAGAGAAGAAATCTTTGCTCACCTACACTTATGGATCAAATGATCCAAAAGGTTGGCATTGATACGTAATTCAGAAAAGAATATGTATAGGAAGGTTTCGGAGAAGCAATAGCATCTTCACATCAATCAGGTGACCAATCAGGTGTCCATTGGTGACCATGGATAGGATAAACTATGTCCTGTTACGCAACCTTGAGCGGAGCATTTTCAGTTGCACCCGACTGTGAAACTGGATGCTCTTTGGCTAATGATTCTTCAAGCCTGAGTCAATGCCCTGGGTAGTCTCTCCTCCTGACTCTGAGTTTGATATCATTTAAGATAAATGGACTTAATGTGCTTTTCAGTGTGACCTGAATCTAGTGACTGAGCCCTGAAACTGAAGAAACAAATCACGTCATTTTGGCATTCCACTTTTTCTGTAAAGCATTTCCATTTGCAAGTTTGATATAGGCAAAAAGCAGATGTTAACCAAAACCTGAGCATATGCCTAACCATGGATAAGTCACAGTTAACCATTTGCTGCCAATGATGTCTTTCTAAGGAAATTAGATTTTTAATCTCAATGAGATTTATATATATATATATATATATATGCCTATATTGTGCTATTTTTAGTTAGTGTATTGTCTGTCTCTGTTAATGTTTGTTTATAATGGAGCACTGTAACGAGAAATTATTTCCCCTAGGGATCAATAAAGTATTCTGATTCTGATGATTCTGATTAAATGAGCAGAGGTGGGAAATAAAAACAGAGAGAAATTAAGTTGATTAGCTGGTGGGTACTGTGTATGATCAGTAAAGCGGTTAGCATAATTCTATTAATCCTGAGTTTAATTGTAACATTAGTTCTGTAATAGCCCCTTGTGCTTCCTGCCATCCGGGGATTTCTTCCTCTGCCATGATTTGTCGCTTCTCCCTTTTCGCGATACACACCACCTACGTTTCTGCTACCTTATTACTATCATCCCAATACAAAGCGTGTTGAGTAGTCGGCTTGAGTTTAGCATGGACAACCGCCGCACACAGTAACGAACATAGCAGGATATTTCTAAATTAAAGTCAGTGTAATAACCAATAAGGACTTAAATATACTGAAATACCACGTAAAACAAACAGGGAATCAAAACAGCCCTGACGCTCCGATGTAAGAAGCACCACCGCCTGATAAAAGAAAGAAGATCAATCACTAGGAGCGAACACTGTGGCTAAATTAAGAATCAATTTCAGAAATAAGAAATGTCCGCATTCCATACATTCTTTTCTGAGTCTTCTTTTAAAAATATGGAAAATATTAAAAAAAGCCCTGTCCACGTCTCTTGCACTGCAATCCCGCATAACGGGCCAAGAGGTGACTTGCCTCCCTTCCCGGGCAAACGTTGATGAAACTGACGCTCCTCTTGGTTTGTGAAAGGTTGAGCGTTGATGGATTTTCTTTTGCACTCCACTTTCTCAGCTAGAGACCTGAGAACCTGGTTGTGTCTCCATGTGTATCTGCCCTGAGTAAGGCTAGTCCTACAACTAACCAAGATGTGCTTGAATGTTGCTGGGACTGTACACAGGGGGCAAGATAGGTCCTTTCAAAACCACAGCTGCAGATTTATTGGGGAAGGTAGCACATCGTATGTCGCTCGGATGATGAAACTTAGTCTATTAGATTCCACGCCCCAGATTTCACTCCATGAGAGTTTCCTCTTTTCCACACGCTCCCAATTCACCCAGCAACCTTGTTTGGCCAGTGCCACGGCTCTGGCATGTCTGGCTGTTTCCTCCTGTCGACGCATCTCCTCCACCACCATTTTTCGACGTTCGGGTACAGATGCCTGTTGCCACCGAGGTGTTATTGCGCCAAGACCAAATCTTCCTCTGCACTGTTGGACGTGACCCATCACGTCAAGATGCCGTAGAGCGGATTTTGCCTGTAGCACAGATGTGGCTGGGGTCCACTTCCTCCCCGTTGCTAGGGTGGGATCAGTGCCTCTCACTATGGGGTCCCGGGAGTCCGTGAGTGACATCGCAAGCCTCACTTTTGCACATTTAAACTCCTCAACCAGGCTAGGGACAGGCAATGACAGTATACCGTTGCTGTAGAGTCCAACACTGCTGAGGCATTTGGGAAGTCCGAGCCACTTCTTAACGTAGGAGCTCACTAGCCTCTCTAGTCGACTGGCATGATTGAGTGAGACCTCGTACATTGTCAGCGGCCACAGTAGTTTGGGTAATAACCCAAACTGGAAGCACCAGAGCTTCAGTTTCCCTGGGAGTGCAGTGTTGTTAATCCGCTTGAGGTCATCAGCCAAGTTCTGCCTTAGTGTTCTAGTTGCCACTTATCATTGAGGTCTGCATTATACCACCGTCCCAGGCTCTTTATGGGCTTCTCTAAGACTGTTGGAATTGGTTCTCCACTGATATAGAATTGCTCGGCTGTCAGTTTTCCTTTTATGATGGAGATGCTGCGAGATTTACTTGGCTTAAACTCCATTCTTGCCCATTCTATGTTTTCCTGGAGCTTCTGTAGCAATCGCCTAGTACATGGTTTTGTTGTTGTACTGATGGTCATGTCATCCATGTAGTCTCTAATGGGAGGAAGACGAAGGCCACTCTTGAGTCTCTCACCTCCTACTACCCACCGGGATGCCCACATGACCAACTTCATTGCCGTGATAAATGCCAGAGGGGAAATCGTGCAGCCTGCCATAACTCCAATTTCCAGGTGCTGCCAGACTGTGGTGGTGTTCTCAGATATCACACAAAACTGTAAATCCTGAAAGTAGATCTTGACCAGTCCTGTAATGTGGTTTGGTACGCTGAAATAGTTGAAGGCCATCCACAAGGTCTAGTGCGGAACTGACCTAAAGGCATTGGCAAGGTCTAAAAAGACCACATGAAGGTCTCTTCGTTCTTTCTTGGCAGTTTGAATCTGGTGCCAGATGATGCTGGCATGCTCCAGACATCCCGAGAAGCCCCGGATGCCAGCCTTCTGCACTGATGTGTCAATATAGTTGTTTCTTTGCAGGAAAGTAGATAGCCTTTGGGCCAAGACACTGAAGAAGATCTTTCCCTCTACGTTCAGCAGGCTGATCTGGCGAAACTGGCTGATGGATGAGGAGTTCTTCTCCTTAGGGATCAGAATACCTCCTGCTCTTCGCCAAGCCTTTGGAATCACTCCTTTCTGCCACGCTACCTTTATCAAAGTTATTTAATATGTGCAATACAATGTTTGCTAACCAAATAAGGCCAGGTGTAGTCTTATCCCTTAACAGTTTTAGCAGAATTACAGTGAACCGTGTTGGCCAGCCAATGTTAGAAAGAAGGAAATGCAAAGACAGAACTTGCTTTTTAAGAAGGTGCATTGAAGTCAGTTTATCACAAAGCTGCTGAAATAAACTCTTCAGTTCTGTTAATGTTCTGTGAAAGAGGAAGTCTGACACATATTTAATGATGCAAATTACCGACACACTGTCAAAGACCTTTTTACTCACTTGAGTTTTTTTCAAGCTATGCAAACACAAATGATGTTGAAATAAGTAAGATTCAGAGTTCCTGAAAACTAACATTTTCAATTTCACTTTCCTTATATATTAAAAGTGCAGATATATGTTATTAAATATATTTCATATACTTATTTGGTGGAAGGTTTGCTGGTCCTATCCCCTGCAGGTTAAATTTTTTATTTAAAAAAAACTAAGAAAAAAAAACATCTTCTCATGGAAGCAGTCCCTGCTGTGTGACCATGTTTGTTTTTGTTGGTGTTGGTGTTTCCCGGAGGCATCTGGCTCTGAGGGTTTCCTGCCATTAAACCAGCCACACGTGGAAGACCATGACAGTCATCTGTTGCTGATCAGCCTCTTCTGAGTAGCTCCTTAAAAGAGGAGCTGAGCCTCAGTCGATGCTGGATCGTTAAGAGAAATCATTTAGTTCAGTTCCCAGCAAGTGAGTGACAGTGTTTCCGGAGTGAAGTGTGGCGTGTACTTACCGGTTGCTTGTTGTTTTCCAGAGTGTGCCAACACAAGTAGAGGGAGTTAAGCACTTTGTACATATACACCACGAGGAGGAAGGAAACTCACCACTTACACTAGAGAAGTCACAGCACAGGAATATGGAGCAAGCACAAGGGGAAAAAGAAACTCACACATGGAGGATTGTTTTACTTTTCGTCATTGTCATTCACTGTAAATAAATTCAGAGTCCTGTGTTTCAGTCCTGCATCCACACCGCCCTTGACACATCTGGCATAATTATTTTAAGGTTGCCAATACCAGGAGCCACACACTAAAAAGAAAAATGATTCATAATTTGGGGCATAATCAGGAGCAAAAAACAACAACAACAACAACAAAAAATAGAATGTAGCAGGGAAACTGAAAAGTACCACGCCAAAGACAATGGGTCACGCCAGAACTTCCAGCAACATGCCCCCCAATCCAACAAGTACCCGAATCCCAGGAAAGGGCAGCAAGTAGTGGTATACTTGCGATCGTGGCTCAAGAGTTGGGAGTTCGCCTTGTAATTGGAAGGTTGCCGGTTCGAGCCCCGGCTTGGACAGTCTCGGTCGTTGTGTCCTTGGGCAAGACACTTCACCCGTTGCCTACTGGTGGTGGTCAGAGGGCCCGGTGGCGCCAGTGTCCGGCAGCCTCGCCTCTGTCAGTGCGCCCCAGGGTGGCTGTGGCTACAATGTAGCTGCCATCACCAGTGTGTGAATGGGTGGATGACTGGATATGTAAAGCGCTTTGGGGTCCTTAGGGACTAGTAAAGTGCTATATAAATACAGGCCATTTACCATATAGGGAGAGGCAACACCACTCTCCATGACCAGGTGCCACAGTATTTCTATGTATCATGGTGACTTGTTATGTCGATTAATAATAATAATAAATTTCTGCTACATCCTGGTAGGATTTCTACTGTGCTTTAAATACTACAGAAATGCTGGAACTGCATTTTAAAGTTATCAGACTCAGTAAACAGTTAAAAAAAAATGTACCCTTTAAAATAAGCATGTTTTAGAAAAAGAATAGAATACCCACTTTATTTTCCATTCAGAACACACACCAGTTAATGCACATCAGAGGAAAGTATCAGTGCATTTACTCACCATCAGACTGCACAATATGGTCTTTCCGTTTTCATGTATTGGCCTCCTTGACTGGAGACCATTACAGAGGCTGTTTGGTTTCCCCGACGTATAAATCCTGGCAATCCTCCTGGGACTTCACAGCCTAAACTATGTTACTCTGTTTGTGACGGGGGGAGCCGATCCTTGGGGTGGACCAATTTCATCAAATTGTAATGAATATTCTCTAGATCAGACATGAAGACAAAGAAACAATCCATTTTCTTTTTTCCCCCTCCAGTATTCAGTCACTCTCCATCTCACATCCAATTTCCAATCAGAGAGGAGATTACTCTGACTGAAAGCTTGTTGTTGAAATCTAAAATAAACTGAGGTTCACACAAACAGGTTGTCTTTATAAGTTTTATTTACCTTTGCAGAGAGGTCAAACAACAGCACAGACAGCAGTCTGCATGCGCTTTTTTTTTTTTTAAAAAAAAGCAAGTGGAATATTTACAGAGAGACGGTATCTACCTCCCATGTTCACAGAATACATTCAGAAAATTGTGTATAAATGATCATTTATTCACCAATATGTGGTTTAAAGATGACAGCTAGAAAGGATTAATTACATTACAGCTTTAAGAGAAAAGATGAACATAGACTATTAGACAAAGAGTGGTCAGTGGTTTTCTACACCAACCCTCTTGAATATTAATTTCAGGGAATTCCTTACTGAAAGCGTAAAATAGCAAGTACAATATTTGAATCAAGTACACAAATGGATTTATAAAATTGTTTGATTCATGATCTCCAGATAATTGTTATAATGTAGCTACATCTTCATTTCTCCCTATATCCCCAGTTAGTTTAAGAGCTTAAGCTAAGTTGCGTGACTGGCAGATCAGACATGTCATACCGAAATGAACTGAATGTGCCTGTAAAACTAACCAGACCTATCAGAAACATTTGGCCATGATATTTTGCTCTGTTTAGTAAATCTCGCTCTAAAGATGCAAAACTGAACAGTTCAATTTTGGGAAGACAGCACCATCTCTGTACTCAGAGTATGATGGTCATGTACAGCTGTTGAACAAACAAACTATAAAGAATGTAAAAGATTCTACTAATTCTACAACATTGGAGTGAATTAAGTGATATTTTACAGTGGAGTTTGTCCTGCAGACACTTTAGTTGATGTGTTGTGATGTGACTCTGCTCATCTGACAGCTTTCTGTCTCTGGATTGTTGGAGCGACTTGATCTGAACCAGCTGAGGGATAAAAACAAAACAAATGAGAAGCAATAACTACTTAGTATATAGTTTTAAATCTCCCTGTACAACTCATGCACTTAACACACTGTTTACTGCAACAGTTACACCCTTCTTGCATATGTTCTTTTTCAGCTATTTATTAATAAGTGACTTTTATGTATATATATATATATATATGCCTATATTGTGCTATTTTTAGTTAGTGTATTGTCTGTCTCTGTTAATGTTTGTTTATAATGGAGCACTGTAACGAGAAATTATTTCCCCTAGGGATCAATAAAGTATTCTGATTCTGATGATTCTGATTAAATGAGCAGAGGTGGGAAATAATGAAGTGCAACTCTTTATGTATGTGCATATTTTACTTAAGTAGTTTTTTAATTAAATCTTTTTACTTTTACTCCCTAAATTTTACAATAAATATCTGTACTTTCTACTACTATAAAACCACGTGGCATAGTCAGAGGTTAAAGTAGGCTGCAACTTAGTTGTTCTCCACACCTCCTCCTCTCTTGCTCCTCCCACCCTTCTGTCTCTCTTTCACTCGGCCATCTCTCCAGGACGCACCTGCTGTTCATCACCCTCGTTTGGCACCTCGACCCAGTCAGCAATCACCTCGGAAGTTATACAGGGGGGCAAAAAAGTATTTAGTCAGCCACCGATTGTGCAAGTTCCCCCACCTAAAATGATGACAGAGGTCAGTAATTTGCACCAGAGGTACACTTCAACTGTGAGAGACAGAATGTGAAAAAAAAATCCATGAATCCACATGGTAGGATTTGTAAAGAATTTATTCGTAAATCAGGGTGGAAAATAAGTATTTGGTCAATAACAAAAATACAACTCAATACTTTGTAACATAACCTTTGTTGGCAATAACAGAGGTCAAACGTTTACTATAGGTCTTTACCAGGTTTGCACACACAGTAGCTGGTATTTTGGCCCATTCCTCCATGCAGATCTTCTCGAGAGCAGTGATGTTTTGGGGCTGTCGCCGAGCAACACGGACTTTCAACTCCCGCCACAGATTTTCTATGGGGTTGAGGTCTGGAGACTGGCTAGGCCACTCCAGGACTTTCAAATGCTTCTTACGGAGCCACTCCTTTGTTGCCCGGGCGGTGTGTTTTGGATCATTGTCATGTTGGAAGACCCAGCCTCGTTTCATCTTCAAAGTTCTCACTGATGGAAGGAGGTTTTGGCTCAAAATCTCACGATACATGGCCCCATTCATTCTGTCCTTAACACGGATCAGTCGTCCTGTCCCCTTGGCAGAAAAACAGCCCCATAGCATGATGTTTCCACCCCCATGCTTCACAGTAGGTATGGTGTTCTTGGGATGCAACTCAGTATTCTTCTTCCTCCAAACACGACGAGTTGAGTTTATACCAAAAAGTTCTACTTTGGTTTCATCTGACCACATGACATTCTCCCAATCCTCTGCTGTATCATCCATGTGCTCTCTGGCAAACTTCAGACGGGCCTGGACATGCACTGGCTTCAGCAGCGGAACACGTCTGGCACTGCGGGATTTGATTCCCTGCCGTTGTAGTGTGTTACTGATGGTGACCTTTGTTACTTTGGTCCCAGCTCTCTGCAGGTCATTCACCAGGTCCCCCCGTGTGGTTCTGGGATCTTTGCTCACCGTTCTCATGATCATTTTGACCCCACGGGATGAGATCTTGCGTGGAGCCCCAGATCGAGGGAGATTATCAGTGGTCTTGTATGTCTTCCATTTTCTGATGATTGCTCCCACAGTTGATTTTTTCACACCAAGCTGCTTGCCTATTGTAGATTCACTCTTCCCAGTCTGGTGCAGGTCTACAATACTTTTCCTGGTGTCCTTCGAAAGCTCTTTGGTCTTGGCCATGGCGGAGTTTGGAGTCTGACTGTTTGAGGCTGTGGACAGGTGTCTTTTATACAGATGATGAGTTCAAACAGGTGCCATTCATACAGGTAACGAGTGGGGGACAGAAAAGCTTCTTACAGAAGACGTTACAGGTCTGTGAGAGCCAGAGATTTTCCTTGTTTGAGGTGACCAAATACTTATTTTCCACCCTAATTTACGAATAAATTCTTTACAAATCCTACCATGTGAATTCATGGATTTTTTTTTCACATTCTGTCTCTCACAGTTGAAGTGTACCTCTGGTGCAAATTACTGACCTCTGTCATCATTTTAAGTGGGGGAACTTGCACAATCG
>NW_024583272.1:2590-4453 GCF_018398535.1 Haplochromis burtoni | reverse complement strand
GTGGCTGACTAAATACTTTTTTGCCCCACTGTATAGGCTGGGGAAGAACTGTGTGGTGCAGGTTGTTTTTTGTCCTGTGATTCTACACTATCTTTCTAGGTGTCGGAAAGGTCCAATTACATGTTTGGTCTGCCTGTGGCGTTAAATTGAGTGAGTAGACGGGCCCGTGGGTAAGTGTCTCCCCGTGGTGAGGAGTGAAGTGGGAAGTGCCTCGTTTATTTGTTTGGGACTTTCGTCCCATTAGGTTACATAAAGGACAGCCTAGATTAATATGAATTATGGCTGATAATGAATTCCACCTTCATACCAACAGTATATGGCATAATATAAATACAGCATAAACAGTGTACTGTCAGTATAGAGGATGAAAATCAGTCAGGACAACTCATGAAACATTGACATACATCTGTTTAAATTTAGTTGTGTAAATCCACAAAAAGCAGTAAACCTCAGAGCAGCAGTTAAAACTGGAGCTCTCAATAGAAATTATTCTGTTGATGAATTTTTTCCCCCCACACTGAGCCACTCCTTCTTAGGGTTCCCCCACCCTCTGAATCCGACTTTAACCCCTGAATGTGCTCATTTTCCTGATTAGAGGTAAACCCACCGGTTACAATGTGATCAACTGAAAATTTAGTTATTTTTAATTTTCCTTCTTTTTCTCTGCTCATGTTCTACTGAACTGATACTGGCAGAGATAATTTATTTCAGTCTAATACCAAGACTGAAATAAAGTTTGTATTGCTATTTACCAATATAATGTTATTATTACATTAATATAGCACATTGTTCATTTAGCTTTGCATAAAAATAGGTAGCAAAAAGGTTCTTCTAGGAGTTCATTTTACATTCTTACTTTGAGTATATTTCAGAGCCGGTACTTTTTGACTTTCACTTTTACTTCCAAACAAGCTGAATTGGCATTTCAACTTTTACTCAAGTATGTTTTAGCACAAGTATCGCTACGTCTACATAAGCAAAGACTCTCTGTGCTTTTGACACCTCTGCAAATTAGTGTATCATAGAAACATTTTTCTTACCACTCAAACATGCCCAGTGTGCTCACAAGCATTATGATTCCCACAGTCTTCACTATAGTGTAGATACCATCCAGTGTTTCAGCTGTAATGCAACAGGATTGTAGAGCAAAGAAAAACTGTAATTGACAGAATAACTGATTAACAGTAAATAAAAGTTTTTAAAGTGAATCAAAATCATAATTTTGAAACAAGGCTGAAAAAACCCATGAAGAAGGATCTTTAAAGTTCATTAAACTAAATTCAGTCTCACTTAAACACATTTCCTTATATGTACACTTGGGTTTTAAGGGGTATTTATTATTTTCTTCTTTTTTTGGGTTGTATGGAAGCCCCAAACGCAATTTCATTGTTCTTGACAATGACAATAAATAAATACTACTTTACCTTCTTCCGTGGCATGTGAGAGTTGCAAGTACTTGGGGAGGGGGGGGGGGGGAAGGGAAGGGAAGAAATATAGTAACCTTGATGCATTGACTCATTAAAGAAAAAAACTAAGCTAAATGTTATCTGTGACTGCTTTTAACTTCACAGTAAGTGAGAGTTAGATGAATCACTCTGATGTCTGATTACCCAGATCATTAGTGGCCACACAGTAATAAACTCCTCCATCTGTTACATTGAAGCTGTAAATCTCTCCTTCAGATACTTTCACAGCTCCATCTCTGCTCTTCTTGAACCAGGTGAAGTCTGCTGACTGGAGGTTTGGCTCTGCTGGAGCAGGTCAGCTTCACCCAGCTGCCTGCTGACACCAAACCTGATGGACTGATGGATGCTGAGGTGTCTTTAGGACATCTGGAGAAAAAAAAAATACAACAGATACAAC
>NW_024583272.1:0-1642 GCF_018398535.1 Haplochromis burtoni | reverse complement strand
TCTTTGGGTCTGAAGCTACATGGGATTTGCAAACAAGATCCACTCAGTGCTTCCAGCTTCTTTGATGCATTTATGAAGACTGCTGCTTCATCAGGACAATCAGCCAAAGTACCTGTAAATACAACTGAATAATTATTACATTAACACCCTCATTATTCTTCTTTAAACATTATTAAATGTTCATCAAACTACACTTATACATCCTAGTAAGTCACTGAGATTTTCACATGTAAAGTTTTAACAGATATTCCTGAGGTGACAGCCATTTATCCTCCACCATTTAAAAAGTTGGATTCATTGTAAAAACTCAGAGTAACAAACATTAAAGACAGTGATCATATATAAAACAGCTCACCTGAAAGAAAGAGGACAATCAGTAACATGCCAACTGTCATCATGTTCAGATTGAAGTTCAGTGGAGCTGTGTGCACTGAAAAACAATAACAAAACACAGAAAACTGAATTCATACAGATAACAAAACATCAATAAATACCCACTTAACATGTTGATGCTGAATAGCCATCAGCTGACCCTCTTTTGTTTCTTGTCTTGGTTGAAAAACAGCTTCAAAATCAAACTTCTGCCGACACCAAAATAGCACAGCAGTAAGTTTAATGTCTGCTGAACATGTTTTTGTAACTTTGCTTGGATGTTACTGAAAATAAATCTTTATGCTGGTGGTGTTTGTGACAGTGGCTGCATTAAGGTGCATGAAACTGGATTTTTAAAAAAAGTTTTCTACATACATGTAAAGTTCACCATTAAACAAAAGGCCCGATTAATAAAAAGGCCCAGAATCTGCATGTAGATAATCAATAATGATTTTAAAGTGTTTATCTTTAGACAAACAACCATTTAGTAACCAAACCAGTTGTGAATCAAATGTATTTTTTTTAAAAAGACATGTGTTTCCCTGCTTTCAATATATACTGCAGTCATAAATGTCTCTTCCTCTGAAATAATACTACTGTTTTAAACATGATTTCTGGCTAACGATACTGTGTATCTGTATTAGATGAATTACAAATTTTAAATTTAATTTAAGAAGGAAAAAACCAAACACGAAAGGATCTCTTACCTAAGGAGCTCAAGTGAAGTCTTGTAACTGTAGAATGAAATGAAGCAGAATTACAATAAAACATGAACTAGTTGCTGCCAATGTCAGAAGAAGAACTAATGAAACACCCAAAGACTAAAACAATGTAAAAAGTTTCTTGTCCTTCCTGATTATGTTCAGCAAAAGAGGAAGTTACTGCAGCAGTCTTTTTTTCTGCCACTCACTTGTAAGTTTAACCTTTTAACAGAACTGCACAAAAAGTAACAGACAACGTACATGCTGTTTAGAAAAGTGCAGTTTTTTTGGGATGCAAAGTGAAATATGTTCTTATAAATTAAGAACAGTAGCGGTTATTGATACGGGCGACACGGGGCAGCATCGTGGTGGGGGGCGGCATCACGGGCATCAGCAAAAAAACAAAAATAAATTGCTCGTACTCATTCTGCCCCGACATCAGCCAGCGCATATTGGGAATGTCATAGGCACCTATTGGTTTTCTATCGCCCATTTGCTGGGAGTAAGGGCGCCCTCCGTTTGCGAGGTGCGCCTGCTGCTTGCGGCACAGGGAGGAGAGGGCGGGGCGG
>NW_024583271.1:114289-121715 GCF_018398535.1 Haplochromis burtoni | reverse complement strand
AGAGAGAGACAGTAGGCAGACGGACAGGATGATGCAGCAGTGGTAGGGGAGTAAAGTTAGGCAAAAATCTCAATTTGACCAAAAAATGACTTAGGCACTTATGCTATGAAGCTAACGATATACATGTACGTATATATATACATATCTGTGTCCAGCACTGGAAAGATGGCTGCAGCACCGGATGGAGCCATTGTCCATATCGGCTACCTTCATACCCGATACCTGAATTCCTCCATTAATGGCAAAGAGCTCCCTCGTCTTGATGTCCATATAGGTGAGTAGGTACAGAGGCATATAGTGTGGATGTATAAGCTGGAATGCTAGAGCCACAGTCACCTGCAAATTTTCTGTCAACATATCAACTTTATTTTAAAAAAGGAATGCCTTACAAATGTATTATTTCTGAGTGTTCAAAAGTTAATTTATTATAAATAAACTGAACTCTTCATTCGAAAAATCATAATTACGTATTATGCACCACAATAGTGTCCAGCCAATTATTAAATACAAAGATATTTTAAAAAGGCTAACCAAAAAGTCCAACCATCAAAATGTATAACTGCTTTTTTTAAACGTATCCGCTTGAACAGTAGAGCCTGTCAGGACTCCGTTTCCTTGTTTTTTACCATCACATTGCTCTGCTTGCGTATGAGGAGCTGGTTAGGCCCTTCATTAGTGGCTTTGATCATTTTCCAGGCATCATGGTGCATGAGTCCCTCCAGAGAACCGCCATTGATAGACAGGACTTCATCGCCAACCTCGATAAGCCCGGAAAGCTCTGCAGCTCCTCCTGTGTTAGACATGAACAGCAATTCAGACTCAGATAAAGCTCCTTATTTTACTCTGGTCTACTTATGATCTACACGCTGAAGATATATTCAAATTATAGCTATGATTTGAGAGATGGCCATTCACCTGGCTATAACCAACCTTCCCTGTCAGTGTCTGTCAGATTTAAGCCTCTGATTTCTCCTCTAATATATGCATATCTCACAGACTCTCATTATTTGAATTAAGTCAAAGATTTGTGTTTAAATAAATAATAAAGGTACTTTCACACAGGATACACTGCAATCATTACTTTCAGTGTGGCCGTTCCAAGAAAACACGCATGCAGCTGTCATGGTCACTGAGGTCAAAGTTCAACAAATGTAAAGTTTGATTTTGTTGAACTTTCCAGCGTTCCATCTATTCATCCTCTTCTGTTTATCCTTATCAGGGTCGCAGGGGGGTGGAGCTTATCCCAGCTATCATAGGGCGAGAGGCAGAGTAAACCCTGGACAGGTGACCAGTCTGTCACAGGAAGACAGACAACCATTCACACTAACAGTTACACCTGTGGACAATCTAGAATCACCAGTTAACCCAACCCGACTGACTGCATGTCTGTGGACTGTGGGATGAAGCCAGAGAGAACCCGGGCAAACACGGGGAGAACGTGCACACAGACAACTGAATTCAGGACCTTCCTACTGTGAGGTAACCGTGCTAACCTAAGTGCCACAAATTTTAAGTTATGCAACAAATTTTGACCACAAGAGGAAAATGCTGTGGGGGAAACAAGTTTCCATCCAAACAGAAATGTCAATGCTGTTATAACAGTCACGTTGTTTGATTTAAGGCAGACACAGTGTAAACAGCTTAGATTTTGTGTTTCTCCCAGTAGCACTACAGCTATTAAAGCTCTTAAAGAAATTAGAGGTAAAGAAAATAAACTGATCTCACTGTGATGGCTGTGTTTACTTTCTCTTCTGATGCTCAAACACTGCACTGAAGTCGGCTTCAATCACTAACTTTTACTGAATGAACGAACAAAGGTAGCGTCCACTCTGTGTCCCACTGATGAAAGTATCTGTGTCTGTGGCTAAAGACCCGGAAAAATATACGTTAAGTTTGTGCAAATGCAAACAGAACTGCTGCTGTAGCTTCATGATTAAAGTCCCAAGAATTGCAGTGAGTGTGCCCTATCCCCTGATCCCTGCTGTTCATTACAAATGCACCTACAAAATAAGAGAATGACCGTTTTGGGATTTTTTTAAGAAAGCATGAATGAAACCAGGAAGGAGTGTACACTGAAACACAGGAGGTGGAACGACTTTAGTCATGTTCCCTGTGATTCACACCAGACTGAATTTGTTTGCTAAGCTAGTTATCTATGTAGCATTATGTTTATGTTTGAGCCCGAAGGTTTATGTGATAAAATCTTTAACAAACAAGAATCAGTATTCATGTTAACATTATCGTCTGTGACACCAGCAGTTACAAAGACACAGTTTACGTCACATGGAAACCTTGTGTTCATTGTTAACAGCGGCACACACACTGTGACGTCACAGTGTGTGTGCATTTTGTCTGAGAAGAAAAAGTCACCTTTAAAGATGCGTTTGACAGTGAGAGGCCTGTCTCCGTGGCTCAAAGACCTGCCCCCCTCCAGACTGAAGCCCAGTCCAACAGAAGTATTATGAAGCTCCACTGTTACAGCGCCATCTGGACTGACATCCACAGCTGAAAGACATCCCACACCAAGAAGGACAGAAGTTAGATATAAACCTAAGAGAGGATGCTGCTGCTGACCGCTGGACTTCAGCTGATTGCAGAAACCACACCACGGGCAGAGCTGTTTGCAAGGTTAATGTTTGTATTTAAAAGGGTCAAATGCTCTGACGAAAGAAGTACTCTAAGTCAGTCAGCATCAGAGTGATTTAAAACCGATGTTACAGCCAATGAGAATATTCCAGGAAGCTCTGTGTACCCACTGGAGATGGAAACCTACCTCCGCTACGCTCCAAAGACTTCTGGGTAGCCGAGGCTTGTCTGTCAGAGATACACTGCACACTGTCTTTGTCTCTGTGAATGACCACTAAGACCTGGTTGGACTGCTTGGCTTGATGAAGACAGGATCTAGCCTCTGCGTGTGTTTTACCCTCCAGACTGGTGCCATTTATGGATAAAATGCTGTCATCTCTTTGGATTGTACCTTCAAGACCAGCTGCACCTTTCGTGAAGACCCGATGAACCTGAGGACAAAAACATATTAATAATACATATCATTCAGTCATGTATTAAATACATTTATTATGTGTTCATTAAGCAGATGGGTCTCCTGAATTATTGGAGGATCATGGCCTTTACAAAACTGTGAGAGGTCACGGTGAGTTGGTGCAACAGTGACAGTTACTCACTGAGCAATATGTGACTAACTTCAGTCGATCACTGTTGCTCTCAGGTTAACCAGTCCTTTCTGCATCTGCCATGAACTAATTAAGTGCACTGATCAAACACAACATTATGACCACCTGCCTAATATTGTGTCAATCCCCCTTTGCTGCCAAAACAGGGCTAAGCCATCAAGACTCCACTGGACCTGAAGCTGTGCTGTGGCACCAAAATGTTAGCAAGACATCCTGTAAGTCCTCAAAGGTCCTGTAAGTCCTCAAAGGTCCTGTAAGTCCTCAAAGGTCCTGTAAGTCCTCAAAGTCCTGTAAGTCCTCAAAGATCCTGTAAGTCCTCAAAGACTCCTGTAAGTCCTCAAAGGTCCTGTGATCCTCAAAGATCCTGTAAGTCCTCAAAGATCCTGTAAGTCCTCAAACATCCTGTAAGTCCTCAAAGCCTGTAAGTCCTCAAAGTCCTGTAAGTCCTCAAAGTCCTGTAAGTCCTCAAAGATCCTGTAAGTCCTCAAAGACCCTGTAAGTCCTCAAAGGTCCTGTAGTCCTCAAAATTAGTCCAAAGTCCTGTAAGTCCTCAAACTCCTGTAAGTCCTCAAACTCCTGTAAGTCCTCAAACTCCTGTAAGTCCTCAAAACCCTGTAAGTCCTCAAAGATCCTGTAACGTCCGTACCATACCAGGACCTGAAGTGGCCTCAAAGGTACTCCGTATCAAGATAAGCCCAGCAGAGGATGTACTTCCTGAGGCAGCTGAAGAAATTCAACCTGCCAACACGGACGATGATGCAGTTCTACACTGCAATCATCGAGTCCATCCTCACCTCCTCCATCACCGTGTGGTACGCTGGAGCCACTATCAGGGACAAACAGAGACTGCAGCGTGTTGTGCGCTCTGCTGAGAAGGTGATTGGCTGCAGACTCCCATCTCTGCAGGACCTGTACACCTCCAGGACATTGCGGCGTGCAGCCCGGATCTCAGCTGACCCTTCTCACCCTGGACACAGTCTGTTTGACCTGCTCCCCTCAGGCAGGAGGCTCCGGTCCATTCGCACCAGAACCTCTCGCCATAAGAACAGTTTCTTCCCCTCTGCTGTTGGACACATGAACAATAACCACATGACTGTCCCCGCCACTAACACATGACCCTACGCTGTGTCACTGCATCATTTCATGTTTGGCACTGATCACCACCTGCACTCATGTATATATCTTTCTACGTAGCACTCATAATTCTTATTCTCATGTATATATCTCATGTATATCTCATGCACATATCTTTCTTTCTACATAGCACTTTAATTCTTATTGTTTGCACTGAAGCACCGCAGCAATTTCCTAATGTTGTAAACCTCAACATCTGGCAATAAACCCATTCATTCTGATTCTGATTCTGATTCTGATTCTGATCCTCAGAAGGTCCTGTAAGTCCTCAAAGATCCCTGTAAGTCCTCAAAGGTCCTGTAAGTCCTCAAAGATCATGTAAGTCCTCAAAGATCCTGTAAGTCCTCAAAGATCCTGTAAGTCCTCAAAGTCCTGTAAGTCCTCAAAGTCCTGTAAGTCCTCAAAGGTCCTGTAAGTCCTCAAAGGTCCTGTAAGTCCTCAAAGCATCCTGTAAGTCCTCAAAGGTCCTGTGAGTCCTCAAAGACCTGTAAGTCCTCAAAGATCCTGTAAGTCCTCAAAGATCCTGTAAGTCCTCAAAGGTCCTGTAAGTCCTCAAAGGTCCTGTAAGTCCTCAAAGTCCTGTAAGTCCTCAAAGTCCTGTAAGTCCTCAAAGATCCTGTAAGTCCTCAAAGGTCCTGTAAGTCCTCAAACCGTAATTCAACCTGTAAGTCCTCAAATGTGCCTATCCTGTAAGTCCTCAAAGCCTTAAGCCCAAGTCCTGTAAGTCCTCAAAGGTCCTGTAAGTCCTCAAAGTCCTGTAAGTCCTCAAAGGTCCTGTAAGTCCTCAAAGGTCCTGTAAGTCCTCAAAGTCCTGTAAGTCTCAAAACTCTGTAAGTCCTCAAAGGTCCTGTAAGTCCTCAAAGATCCTGTAAGTCCTCAAAGTCCGGTCTCAACTGTAAGTCCTCAAGACTGAGTCTAGCCTGTAAGTCCTCAAAGGTCCTGTAAGTCCTCAAAGTCCTGTAAGTCCTCAAAGAGTAACCCAGGCCTGTAAGTCCTCAAAGTCCTGTAGAGGTCCTCAAAGTCCTGTAGTCCTCAAAGGTCCTGTAAGTCCTCAAATCTGTAAGCCAAGTCCTGTAGTCCTCAAACGCCTGTAAGTCCTCAAAGGTCCTGTAAGTCCTAAAGATCCTGTAAGTCCTAAAGGTCCTGTAAGTCCTCAAAGTCCTGTAAGTCCTCAAAGATCCTGTAAGTCCTCAAAGTCCTGTAAGTCCTCAAAGGTCCTGTAAGTCCTCAAAGTCCTGTAAGTCCTCAAAGATCCTGTAAGTCCTCAAAGGTCCTGTAAGTCCTCAAATCCTGTAAGTCCTCAAAGATCCTGTAAGTCCTCAAAGGTCCTGTAGTCCTCAAAGACCTGTAAGTCCTCAAAGTCCTGTAAGTCCTCAAAGATCCTGTAAGTCCTCAAAGGTCCTGTAAGTCCTCAAAGGTCCTGTAAGTCCTCAAAGTCTGTAGTCCTCAAACTCCTGTAAGTCCTCAAAGGTCCTGTAAGTCCTCAAAAGATCCTGTAAGTCCTCAAAGGTCCTGTAAGTCCTCAAATGTCCTGTAAGTCCTCAAACTGAGTCCTAGGCCTGTAAGTCCTACAAAGATCCTGTAAGTCCTCAAACTCCTGTAAGTCCTCAAAGGTCCTGTAAGTCCTCAAATTCCTGTAAGCCCTTAAAGATCCTGTAAGTCCTCAAACGTTCTGTAAGTCCTAATAGATCCTGTAAGTCCTCAAACGTCTGCTGCTTGAAGTTTTGAAAGGCTTTTTGTGTTTTGTAATCTGAGCTGCTGGTAACCTTTGACCTCTGTAGCTGGTGACTCTAATGAACTTTCCCTCAGCAGAGTGGGCTTTGTCACACTGTTTGGTGCATTTTGCTCTTGAAGAAACTTTTCTTGAGATTTTCTGGACTAACTGAATCTTCATATCTTAGTGAGGCATTCAAGGCAAGTAAATGAATGTGCAAGAAAATGTACTTTAAATTGTTGCAACAGTCACCGTTCATTATTGTTTAAATCTGAAGGATGTGAATCTGAACAGAGATTCAACATCTTGTACTTACAGTTATGTCCTTTTGCTCGAGGTCAACTCCTCCAGCAATACTGAAACCAAGTCCTGAACCTTCTCCTTTACTCAGGACAACAAGACGAGTATTTCTGTTAGTCTGCAAAACACACAGAGAGACAAATAAAGAAAACTCAAACTCAGCTGGACTCTGTATCTGCAGTGAGACATTACCTTGGTTTGCTGAAGCAGGGTTGATATGTAAGCTTTCGCTGTTAGTGAGGACAGCAGTGTTTGCAGTTTACACTGACTCACAGGTGAAGCCGACAGCTCCTCTAAACTGCAGAGAAAAAGCCATCGAATCAGGACATTTAATGTGTTTTTTTCACCCACATTTCACAGTTATGTTTGGAGCAAAGCAGCTGCTGTGATTTACAATGACTGGTTTAAAGTCTCACCTGATGGACCAGCCGAGCTGCCGGCCATGGGTCTCTCGGGTCCTCTGAGCAGTCTTTTCAGTGACTTCAGCCTCACTGTGGTTAACGCTGTTCAAATCTGCTTTCATTGGAGTTGCACAGGTTGGAAAGCTGTCAGTCACTGGGGCTATAGTGGACTGGGTGTCAGAGTCTGTTTTATCTGCATTGCTGCGCCCTCCTGCAGCGTCCTCTTTGCACAGTTTTTCCAGCTCAGGCATGCTGAGAGCCCTGAGCTGCCGTAACCTACTGTAGAGAAGTCTGCCATGTTTCTTGCGCAGCACTGGAGGAGTGTGTGGTGCAGCCCCATCTGGAGCTTTGTGAACTTCATTCTCAGAAGACTTATGAAGACGAAGAGAACAGGATGTGGCTGGAAGCAGATTTTCCACATAAGAGCTAAAACTCCTTTGCCGTGTCCGGAAGTCAACAGCATTAACCAGTTCCATATAACCTGCAATCCTTTGGTTCAGCGGGGCTCTATATGCCAGCGCATACGGCTGAGGATCACTGCTTTTCACCAGGGGCTTGTCAACATTAGCCAGATTCTCAAAGGATTTGATTTTATGTCGGACAGAGAAAGGACTGTAATCTGCAGACGAGGCAGTGTGTGCGGACAGGGTCTGTGCGGACAGGGTCTGTGTGGACAGGGTCTGTGC
>NW_024583271.1:110665-114264 GCF_018398535.1 Haplochromis burtoni | reverse complement strand
CAAAGATCATGTAAGTCCTCAAAGGTCCTGTAAGTCCTCAAAGATCCTGTAAGTCCTCAAAGGTCCTGTAAGTCCTCAAAGTCCTGTAAGTCCTCAAAGACCTGTAAGTCCTCAAAGGCCTGTAAGTCCTCAAAGACTCCTGTAAGTCCTCAAAGCCTGTAGTCCTCAAAGACTGTAAGTCCTCAAAGATCCTGTAAGTCCTCAAAGATCCTGTAAGTCCTCAAAGGTCCTGTAGTCCTCAAAGACCTGTAAGTCCTCAAAGATCCTGTAAGTCCTCAAAGATCCTGTAAGTCCTCAAAGGTCCTGTAAGTCCTCAAAGGTCCTGTAAGTCCTCAAAGCTCCTGTAAGTCCTCAAAGGTCCTGTAAGTCCTCAAAGATCCTGTAAGTCCTCAAAGGTCCTGTAAGTCCTCAAATGTCCTGTAAGTCCTCAAACCTCCTGTAAGTCCTCAAAGGCCTGTAAGTCCTAAAATGATCCTGTAAGTCCTCAAACCTCCTGTAAGTCCTCAAAGGTCCTGTAAGTCCTCAAATATCCTGTAAGCCCTTAAAGATCCTGTAAGTCCTCAAACGTTCTGTAAGTCCTAATAGATCCTGTAAGTCCTCAAACGTCTGCTGCTTGAAGTTTTGAAAGGCTTTTTGTGTTTTGTAATCTGAGCTGCTGGTAACCTTTGACCTCTGTAGCTGGTGACTCTAATGAACTTTCCCTCAGCAGAGTGGGCTTTGTCACACTGTTTGGTGCATTTTGCTCTTGAAGAAACTTTTCTTGAGATTTTCTGGACTAACTGAATCTTCATATCTTAGTGAGGCATTCAAGGCAAGTAAATGAATGTGCAAGAAAATGTACTTTAAATTGTTGCAACAGTCACCGTACATTATTGTTTAAATCTGAAGGATGTGAATCTGAACAGAGATTCAACATCTTGTACTTACAGTTATGTCCTTTTGCTCGAGGTCAACTCCTCCAGCAATACTGAAACCAAGTCCTGAACCTTCTCCTTTACTCAGGACAACAAGACGAGTATTTCTGTTAGTCTGCAAAACACACAGAGAGACAAATAAAGAAAACTCAAACTCAGCTGGACTCTGTATCTGCAGTGAGACATTACCTTGGTTTGCTGAAGCAGGGTTGATATGTAAGCTTTCGCTGTTAGTGAGGACAGCAGTGTTTGCAGTTTACACTGACTCACAGGTGAAGCCGACAGCTCCTCTAAACTGCAGAGAAAAAGCCATCGAATCAGGACATTTAATGTGTTTTTTTCACCCACATTTCACAGTTATGTTTGGAGCAAAGCAGCTGCTGTGATTTACAATGACTGGTTTAAAGTCTCACCTGATGGACCAGCCGAGCTGCCGGCCATGGGTCTCTCGGGTCCTCTGAGCAGTCTTTTCAGTGACTTCAGCCTCACTGTGGTTAACGCTGTTCAAATCTGCTTTCACTGGAGTTGCACAGGTTGGAAAGCTGTCAGTCACTGGGGCTATAGTGGACTGGGTGTCAGAGTCTGTTTTATCTGCATTGCTGCGCCCTCCTGCAGCGTCCTCTTTGCACAGTTTTTCCAGCTCAGGCATGCTGAGAGCCCTGAGCTGCCGTAACCTACTGTAGAGAAGTCTGCCATGTTTCTTGCGCAGCACTGGAGGAGTGTGTGGTGCAGCCCCATCTGGAGCTTTGTGAACTTCATTCTCAGAAGACTTATGAAGACGAAGAGAACAGGATGTGGCTGGAAGCAGATTTCCCACATAAGAGCTAAAACTCCTTTGCCGTGTCCGGAAGTCAACAGCATTAACCAGTTCCATATAACCTGCAATCCTTTGGTTCAGCGGGGCTCTATATGCCAGCGCATACGGCTGAGGATCACTGCTTTTCACCAGGGGCTTGTCAACATTAGCCAGATTCTCAAAGGATTTGATTTTATGTCGGACAGAGAAAGGACTGTAATCTGCAGACGAGGCAGTGTGTGCGGACAGGGTCTGTGCGGACAGGGTCTGTGTGGACAGGGTCTGTGCGGACAGTCTGGATGTGCTGGACTTCGCTGTCTCTTCTGTCTCCATAACTGTCACAGGTTTGAAACCTTTACTTGTTGAATGAGCTGCTGTAGAAGACAGTGAATGAAATGCTGTGTTGGTGACCGAGGCAGCTGTTCTTTCTTCTGCGGTGACAGTGGATGAATGCATTGCTGCTAATCGTGCATCTGTATCATTTCTGTGTTTATTTTCTTTTGAAACCTTTTTGTCTCTATGTGACATAGCTGCTGCTGCTGCTGCTGCTGATGCTGATGATGATGATGATGAGGAAGACAGTCGCACTTCCATGAATGTCCTCTGAGTGGCAGGTCCATGTGATTCAGCTTTTGCTTCGTAACCTACGTGCATATCTTTTTTGGGCAGCTGCACAGTTTGCAAAGCTCCATCTGAATTTCCATGCTCAGTCATTATTTGCTTTGTGTCACCTGCTCCGGCCACAGCTAGGCCACTCCTGACATCAGGCTGGTTAGTGGGCTTCAAAATCCCAATGGTTACCACAGCTGCTGGATTTGTTGACTGTCTGAAGGAAGCCTTTGTATCTGCAGGGACTGGACTCCCCAACAGTTTTTGAAGAGGCTCCTCTGGGCTGTTCTTCTTTTTAATACTCAAACCTTTAAGTGTGGAAGGACCACTTTCAACCTGAAGTCTGAAGTTACTCCTCCACACAGGACTGTCTGAGTAACCGTGGTGTTTCAGCTTTGAGCTTGTCTTAGGCAAGGAGCGAGCGTCAGGCTTTAACGTATCTTTACACTGCACGACTTTGTGATTGTTGCTCACTGACGCTGACATTTTGGATAGCCTGGAGCCTGAGGGGTTGGATTCCACTGAATATGTTTGTGTGTCGTCACACCTCAGTAAATCTGATCTTTGGGAGACGTCTGCATGCAGATTTTCAGTGACGGAGTGGGCTGCTGGTGGAGCATGGTTTCTGTAAACGCTCGTGTGTCTGGATGCTGCACACGCTTTAACTCTGTCAAAGTGTGTCTCTGTAGCAGAAACAGGTGCTGTACTGTTAAGAAACTGGCATGGTGACCGTGTAGAAGAGACACCACCAATACCATCTGCCATGTTCTTTACCACTGCACTGCAGTCACTGTTTGAACCACTGATATCTGCAGTGGGATCCATGTGTTTACAACTAGGATTTGATTTTTCTGGACCTGATCCGCTGAAAACTGCAGAGGTGCCTTCTTTCTGTTGGTTCACATGTTTATTCATCAGAAAGGCAGCACTCTTTTCATCTCTGGCTTCCAAAGGAGGCTTCTCACACAGGGCTGCACCATGTTGGCCTGGACAGCAGGTTTCAGGCTCATCACATGATATTTCCTCACTGGTGTCGTGGCTCACATCTGATAACACGTCGTCTACATTGACGATGGGCAAGTTACAGTCTGGTTGGATTGTGGCTTTTCCTAAATGTGTTCTTATTACTTGATCAGTCCCCCCCTGAACAGATTTGGCTGGATCCACTGTGGATCCATCACTGCTCTGTGACCACACAGTCCCTCCCGGGCTGAGCAGTCGATCTACAGCTGGCACAAGACATGAAAAGATCAGGATCGAATGAGAGGAGGTTGGTAACA
>NW_024583271.1:109606-110645 GCF_018398535.1 Haplochromis burtoni | reverse complement strand
ATCTGCAGTGGGATCCATGTGTTTACAACTAGGATTTGATTTTTCTGGACCTGATCCGCTGAAAACTGCAGAGGTGCCTTCTTTCTGTTGGTTCACATGTTTATTCATCAGAAAGGCAGCACTCTTTTCATCTCTGGCTTCCAAAGGAGGCTTCTCACACAGGGCTGCACCATGTTGGCCTGGACAGCAGGTTTCAGGCTCATCACATGATATTTCCTCACTGGTGTCGTGGCTCACATCTGATAACACGTCGTCTACATTGACGATGGGCAAGTTACAGTCTGGTTGGATTGTGGCTTTTCCTAAATGTGTTCTTATTACTTGATCAGTCCCCCCCTGAACAGATTTGGCTGGATCCACTGTGGATCCATCACTGCTCTGTGACCACACAGTCCCTCCCGGGCTGAGCAGTCGATCTACAGCTGGCACAAGACATGAAAAGATCAGGATCGAATGAGAGGAGGTTGGTAACAACGAATAATTTACATTACATATTTTTTTTAAATATGAAACCAGTGAATTGTAATTTATATGATATAATTTGATGTGTAAGTTTAATTATTTATGTGTACATATTAGTGGTGCAACGGATCAAAAATCTCACAGTTTGGATCGGATCAATTTTCGGATCAGCAAAAAAAGAAAAAAGACAGAAATTGAACATTTACTTATTGAAGTATTTTTTGCCTGTTAAAAACATTCAACTCAAGACTCATTCCAGGCAGTTATTAAAAAAAATTATGGTACAATATAGTGCAGGATAGGGCTTTGTATCTACCACTCAATTCAATTCAGTTTTATTTATAAAGCGCCAAATCACAACAACAGTCGCCTCAAGGTGCTTTATATTGTAAGGTAGACCCTACAATAATACACACCGCTCATTACATCGCACTCCGCTGTGATATAATGAGCGGTCACAGTCACGTAGCTTTCCGTTGCCCTGGAGCTCCAACCATTTGTAGCACTTGGGCAACAGAAGAGGCCTGGGACAGTTCAGCCATAACTTTAAACTTCTCCTGCTCATACATGCTTGGAA
>NW_024583271.1:107309-108421 GCF_018398535.1 Haplochromis burtoni | reverse complement strand
TGTATACTCAGCTGGTCAACTGCAGGACTTAGCTGGAGACATTGCTGTGGCTGATCCAGGAAGTCACATGATCGACTGCTCTCTCTTGTATTACACATGTTTGCACTTTAGTGTCTAACATGCAAAGATGTGAAGAAGTCTCTGTTTACCAGTTACAGAACTGAAACTGTCAGGAGCAGCGTATGTGGACAGGTTATCATCAGAGGAAGTGACTTTTCCTCCTTTTTCCTTCGCCTGCTTATCAGTAATGTTGATCTATGATGACATGTTTACTCAGAGAGACATGATGGCTTTAAAACAGACATGTGGAAAGACTCCCCGTTTTAGTGCCCCACAGCAATCTCTGTGTTACATAAAGATTAATGTTACACTACACCTAGTGTGAAGCTACAGGGCAAATCTAATATTGGTCATTAAAAGTAAAATGTAAAGGTTAGTCACCGTGAACAGAGAGTCAGAGGCGTGCAGGTTGCTTTGGGGAGGAGAGAGCGGGGATGCTGATCCTACATCTGAGGTCAGCATTAAAGGAAAACACACAGCAGTCTATGTGAAAGCTTAAAGAGTAACACTACCTGGTGGCTTAGAAACAGCACGGCACAGCAGTGTAAGCGCACATTCAAAGACACACAAATATAAGATTTAATCATGTCGTAACCATTAAGTGGAGACGGTTTTCCTCCCAGCAGCTGGAGGTTTGAGTGTAAGCTGATGGGCAAGCTGCAGAAAGTGAACGAGCAGTGTAGCGTGACAGAAGTGACATGTTCAGCTGCTTAGTGTAGCTGAGCATCTAATCAGAAATCCAGCCTGTATATTGTTAGTGCTTCTTCCCCAATGCAAAGACAACAACTGTGTGATGAGACGCAGACCACAGCAGCTATAAACATATTATTACTGCACTGAGGAAATGTAGAAAGGGTTGGGTGGAAGAAAGAGTCTAAAGCTCTGAGTAGCCAATGTTTGTTTTTATTCTCGTCTGACATTGGCCAATCAGCTGGGCAGTCCATATATACGGTTTTTAAATGGAGCTTTTCTATTTTCTCAAAGCTTTACACAACTAGGCTCTTTCATCCATTCACACAAAAACTTTTTCTATTTAACTGCTTTCTATCTAA
>NW_024583271.1:101806-105961 GCF_018398535.1 Haplochromis burtoni | reverse complement strand
ATATTGCTGTGATTTTAGCTAACATTGTTAGCTGACATCAGCTAACAATGTTAGCTGACGTTAGCTAAAGTTAGTTCATAGACTGTTAAACTTGATGGATAGCATTAACAACCTGCTAGCTTCAAATTATCGTGTGCAGTTCTGAAAGCAATCCCAAAATGATTAACAGTAAGGTGGACATTAAGGTTGGGCGAGATTTAAAAATTTTCCAACCAACAATCGTCAGTCAAACAAATGATGATAACCAACATATTCGCGCAGGTGACTTGTTAGTGGGCGGAGTAATGTAATCATGCACGGACTGATTTGCGCATCTAGAACATAAATAGAAAGTTTTCCTTGTTGGAGTTTCTGTATTAACATTGCTCCTTTTTTGGATTATTTATTTATTTATTTGAGATGCACCAAATTGCACAAAAAACCTTAACTTTACCTCTGATATTTTTTTATGGTCGCTGGAAGTGACATTTTGGTTTTTAACTTATTTGTTGTTTGGTCGAGTGTCTAAGACATAAACACTGGAACACAGTTAAAGTGGAAGAAGAAGACAGTTTCTTTGTATCCCTACCCACCATTGCGGTTTCTTTATTTAAATTAAATGTTTAGTTTTTTCCTGAACATAGACTACTGCTGTTCTTTCATTCTGAGTTTGAGTAAATGAATCGCTGCATTTGTTCATGCCGTTAAAACATCACTATTATATTTCCCGTTGACTGCTTCTCTTGCCTTCAACCAACATTATTATTATACTTACTCATGGGCAAAAAAAATTAAAAAATTCGTCTTGTAAACACAATCGGCGAAAGGCTCAACCTATTGTTGATAGTCGATATATTCGTCTAATCGCCCAACCTTAGTGGACATTAGGTAAGGCTGCACTTTTTGCAGTGATCTCGAATACAAAACTATTTCTTCATCAGTAATATTTTATCTTTTGGTCGGTCTCTCTTTTTTTTTTTCTCTCTGGCAGATTTTCTTCAACAAACGATGGATGTGTTTCTGACTCAGAGCAAACTGGTTTGTGGAAGTTTATGCACAGGATAAAATCACAGATATTAGTTTGCTGCTTTATGTACTTAATGAGCACTTTGACGGTGATTCAGTCATCAGTATAGGACGGAAACAGCGATTAGGTCATTGATTTATAATCAGCTCAGAATAAAATCTTCAGTGTCCATCTTTCTAAAGCTGTGGGTGGTGATGCAGCTCCTCCCGGCACTGCAAACATGTACATAACAAATGTCTCAGTCTCAGAGCTAGCTCAAATAGCTTTTGCGCCCGGGGTCCGTTTGTCCTCAAACGTATAATAAGTCTTTAGTCTGATCTAATACCTGGATTAATCTAAGACAGTGGGGTAAAAGTAACATTTCTGTGTCTTTTATTAGTTGCTCCCAGGTTCTTAAACTTAGATTTTCCTGCAGTTATTATTATTGTTGTTGTTTTTTGTTTGCTTTCACATCTTTATGAAACATAAAGATGATATTTGAAAAACTTAAATAATTATTTAGGTTTTTATCTTTTATTTCTTGTTTCTAATTAGTGAGCTAATTTCCTCTCAGATGTGGAGGTGCATCTACTTGTCTGCAGTTGTTGCCTTTGAAATGTGATTGAAGTCTTATTGAAAGCGTAGAAACACTGTCCATACATTACTCTGCATTCATTCATGTTACAGCATTGTTAGATCACGGTGAGTGTCCTTATTTTATTTAAATTTCTTTTTTTTAAGTCATTTTAGTGACAAGCAAAGTAGTTCTCACTCAGTGACACCGTAAGCTAACAGCTAATAAGCTAACAGCTAATAAGCTAACAGCTGACTGGGTTCACCATGGTAACTGAGGCAGACTGCTAAGATGTTAAACTGTAGACAGTGTGTTTAGTCTGACATACATACAGTTTGTTTTTACTGCAGTGCTCTCCGTTGTATACGGAGATAACAGTGTCTAATCTTTTACATTTAAGATGAAGGAGCTAAAGAAAAAATCTGAACTAATGAAAAAAGCTCAGTAATTGTTAGGGAAGTGACATGAGCTGGTTAAAGCAAAGAGAAAGTGGTTTGATCATGTAGAGAAATGGCTGAAATTTATTGGAGGAATATCTTGCTGCTCATTCAGAGCAAATGCTGAGTTCTTCTCTTTCTGAAACAATGTCGCAGTGTTTTGTTCAGGGAAATATTAAGCAGCCTTTTGAAAGCTAGAATTCTTGTTTTGGACTTGTTATCAGCCTCTTGGAAAAATGTCAAACAGACTACTACTAGAACCCTACAGAGTCCAGACGAGGTGTTTTCTGTTTTTTTTTATTTTATTTCATTTTCTTATTTATGTTAAGTAATAACTGGACTACAAAACATTTCTGATTTGAGTATCAATGTTAACCAAGAAGGTACTGATCAAAATATTGAAGTTCTGATAAACTTCAACACTATTTTTTTAACGATGATTTATTGATTTTTTTTGGAACAATACAAACAGCAACAAATCAGCACAGCCAAATAGAAATAAGAAGAAGAGAAGAACAAAACAAATACAGGTACATGAGTTATAGATGTACATGTCTGGCTCAGAATATGTACAGCATTCCACATTTCAAGTCAAGGGAAAGAAAAAATAAATAATAATAATATAATAATGGATTGGATTTATATAGCGCTTTTCAAGGCACCCAAAGCGCTTTACAATGCCACTATTCATTCACTCTCACATTCACACACTGGTGGAGGCAGCTACAGTTGTAGCCACAGCTGCCCTGGGGCAGACTGACAGAAGCGAGGCTGCCATATCGCGCCATCGGCCCCTCTGGCCAACACCAGTAGGCGGTAGGGTAAACTGTCTTGCCCAAGGACACAACGACCAGGACAGAGAGCCCGGGGATCGAACCGGCGACCTTCCGGTTACAGATACGCTTCCCAACCCCCTGAGCCATGGTCGCCCCAAGAAAGAAAAAGGGGAGAGAGAAAAAAGTGAATAAAGACATTAATTATTGTGTTTAAAAACAAAATGTGATCCCCTTTATGTAATAGCACAGCAAGGTCACGAGGTAGGTGATCAAGCAAAGACCGCCATATCCTACAGAATCATCATTCAATTCAATTCAATTTTATTTATATAGCGCCAAATCACAACAAAAGTCACCTCAAGGCGCTTCATAGATACAGAGAAAAACCCAACAATCATATGACCCCCTATGAGCAAGCACTTTGGCGACAGTGGGAAGGAAAAACTCCCTTTTAACAGGAAGAAACCTCCGGCAGAACCAGGCTCAGGGAGGGGCGGGGCCATCTGCTGTGACCGGTTGGGGTGAGAGAAGGAAGACAGGATAAAGACATGCTGTGGAAGAGAGACAGAGGTTAATAACAGATATGATTCAATGCAGAGAGGTCTGTTAACACATAGTGAGTGAGAAAGGTGACTGGAAAGGAAAAACTCAATGCATCATGGGAATCCCCGGCAGCCTACGTCTACTGCAGCATAACTAAGGGAGGATTCAGGGTCACCTGGTCCAGCCCTAACTATATGCTTTAGCAAAAAGTTTATTTGCATCACTAGCATCACAATTGCCCTTTATGATGGCACTAAGGCGCTCCATTGGCAGCACCTTGAACATTTCTCTGTACCATTGTGTAACAGTGGGGGTCTCTGAATCCATTGAAACAGTACACATCGCCTCGCTAAATGTAAAAGTT
This sequence comes from Haplochromis burtoni, assembly GCF_018398535.1. Taxonomy (NCBI): domain Eukaryota; kingdom Metazoa; phylum Chordata; class Actinopteri; order Cichliformes; family Cichlidae; genus Haplochromis; species Haplochromis burtoni. The sequence continues at coordinate 102,282 of NW_024583271.1, read as the reverse complement.
TACCTAACAAAAGCATCTGTACAGAAGACAGAGAGAGCCCTTCTATAGATAGACCCAGAACGAACAGCACAGGGTTCAGTGGGATCGTCTGCTGAAAGATCGAGCGAAGCTCTATAGCAATATTTTTCCAAAATCTAGTAATTAAAGGACATTGCCATATGCAATGGTAGTAAGTCCCCACATCCGTATTGCACTTTACACAAAGAGGAGAAATCTGAGGATGAATTTTATTTAGAAACTCTGGCGTACGCTGCAGCCTATGTACAATTCTGTAACGGCTTTCCTGGAGTCTGTTACAGGAAAACATTTTCTTGGCAGATCTAAAAGTTTTGGACCATGATTCTGCACTAAGCTGAACTTCAGCAGTCATCAAATATACTAATGCCAATACCTGGAGGGAAAGCTTTATTCCTAATTAGAGGCTGCAGTGCACTAGAGAAACCTCTTCTTCCCATGTGGGCAGCAATAAATCTCAT
>NW_024583271.1:54129-75049 GCF_018398535.1 Haplochromis burtoni | reverse complement strand
CAGGTTAAGGTTTCAGTTACACTGGTAACTGACTCAGAGTTCAGGTCTCTTTCTGGAACAGTAAATCTGAGTTTCCTACATTTGGAACAGGACCCTGTACTATCTGGTTTATCCTGGTAACCTCAGGGTTAACCCTGGGTCTTCTCTAAGAAGAAGCTGATTTACTTCTTATTGGGATAAATCACCACGGTAACTTGTGCAGATTAGAGGTCAACACATAGAAAATCCCTCAGACCTCTCTGCAGGAGAATAGGAGGGTTTAAAGTTTTTAATTAGTGTCTGATGTCTTTGTTTTAATTGATAAGCTTCAGCAATAAATATAATGTTTTTATATTTAATGCTTTTAAATCCTGAGACAATACTCTGCAGCTAAGAGAAGAAAAACTAAAACTGTTGGGAACTGGGTTACTACGCAGCGAAAGGGTTACATGAAAGGATGTGGGACCTCTGGAGTCTTTGATACCCAACATCCAGACTGACGGTGAAACAAAGCGTAGCTCCGTGTTCCAGCCTTCCATAGAAGGAACTGCTTTTTATTTGTTTTTGTTTCTAATGTCTCTGTAAAGCACTTTGAATCACCTTGTTGTTGAATTGTGCTATACAAATAAACTTGCCTTGCCTTGCCTTGCCTTGCCTTGCTAATCCCAACTAATGAGGTACAACACAAGTGCTACAGCAAAGGGGAACCAGGGCTTCAGGTCAGGGGGAGATGTCATCACCGTCACCTGTATTGGGTACCAAAGCCCACGAGAGGTGCATTGAGTGCAAGAGAAGCTGACCTGGTGAAGCTGGAAAACTAGACCACAGTCAGGGAGGGTCCAGGTTTCTGACTACCAAGACTACGTGAAGTCCCCTCTGAAGGTCTACAAGAAGAAGTGAATGCAACATTACAGGCAGTCCTTACTGGGATCATCAGGGAAGCCAACAAGCTGATCTACAGCACAGCAGCAGGGATCACAAAGATGTTTGGCTTTAAGACGAACAGCAGCAAGGAGCATTACCCTCCATGGAGGAGGAGACTCGAGCTAGTCTAGAATGAAGTTAGCCAACTATCAGAGCTGCAGAAAGGTGTGATAAAGAAAGGGACGCCTAAGAAGTACAGCAGGCTGTCCATACCCGAGGCCTTGAAAACTGCCAAGTAAATGCTCACAGCCTTAGACAGTAGCTTGAAGAGGTACACCAGAGAGTTACAATATGAGAACAGCCTCACATGAACTGGAGCCAGAGCAGACAGGAGAAGGATGCAACCCATAACAGCAATGCTCAGTGGCCACTGGATCTAAGAGCAGATCAAACCTCCCTGAACAAGATCCAGTGACCATCACAGTGGTCCATCCAAGAACGGGCCTCCAGTATGAAGAGTTGCACAGCTCCAGGCCCTGACATGGTTCACGCCTGCTGGTTGAACTTGTCTGGCAGCACTCATATGAAAGAGAAGGGTGACACACCAGCTACTGATAGACAGAACAGTCGCCTGGGACTGTAAGACCAGACTGACCAACCCGTGCACTACCTGGACTGACTACAAGAGAGCCAGTAACTCAATGCCTCACGCCTGGATCCTGGAATGCTGAGAACTATACAAGATCAACAGGACCCTAAGAGCCTTCATCAGGAACTCAATGGGGATGTGGCGCACAACACTAGAGGCCAACTTCAAGCTCATATTTCACCACTAAGTGCGGGAGCTACCAAGGAGATGCTCTGTCCCCACTGCTGTTCTGCATAGGCCTGACCCCCCTCAGTGAGATCATCAACAAAACTGTCTACAGATACCGACTACGGGACGCAGCAGCTGTCAGCCACCTCCTGTACATGGATGACATCAAGCTGTACGCCAGGAGTGAAGGAGACATCGATTCACTGATCCACACCACCAGGATATACAGCAATGACATCGGGATGTCATTCGGACTGGAGAAGTGTAGTCAGATGATATCAAAGAGAGGGAAGGTAGTCAGAACTGAGAGGATCAACATTGCAGACATCGAGGGCAGCTACAAGTACCTGGGGACCCTACAGGTAAGTAGGAAAACCGAAGAGGCCACGAAGAGGTCACTAAGAAAGCTGCAATCACCAAATACTTATACTTATATACTTATATAAAGTAAGGCAAGTCCCGAGGAGTCCACTGAATGGTAAGAACCAGATAGAGGCGATCAGCATCTACTATTATAACCTGCTGGGATAATAAGCTGGCTAAAGGAGGAGACAGAAACCACTGGCATCTAGACAAGGAAGGTCTTTACTATGCATGGAGGGCTTCACACCAACTCCAGCACCCTGAGGCTGTACCTGAGAGAGAGGAGAAGCAACCATCATGGAAAGACAAGCCAAACTGGCCAAACTGGTCAAACTGGTCAACACGTCAAACATTCAAACAGGCAAAGATACTGCACAGCAGGACGCTCCCAGGCCTCTGGTAGAGGGCCGCGCTTGAAGGATAGACCGCCCGCAGGCGCGAGAGGGGAATTAATAAATATATGTGTTTGTGTGTGTGTGTGTTCTACTTTGTATAGTCTACATATTTTCTTCATCTGTCTTTTATAACATTATTGTTGTTCGTCTATGCTGCATCTATCTGTCTCTGCTTGGGCTGTGCCAACTGTGGGAGCCCTTTCATTACTTACATCATTAAGAAGAAAGACAGCACAAGCAGATGCTAACAAATCATGTAAGGACACATTAACAGCAGAGAGATGGGTCTTTTCAGAGGCTCAAAGCTTTATTCATGTACACATGCCAAATGAGTGCACTTACCTTGCCCTGACCTTTCATTAATACTATACTGGAGATAATGGATGGCTGGGCCAGTCGCCATGGAGATTCCACTTGAAAAGTGCTCAGGGAGCGAGCTGATTTCTTAATGATCTGATATTCCTGGAAATTGAATGAAGCAAAACAAAGTCTGACAAATAAATTTCCAAACAGTTATTTACATAGTGATGAGACCTTTCACTCAGTCTCTGACATAATTTGCATTTTCACACGTTAGGAAAATACCTTTTTTTCCTGTTACACGTTACAGGTCTATGTTAATGTATATCTAGCGACACAACATTAAGAGGCTATCATTCTGATTTATTTTTCTCAGGTAAGCGCTCGTGCCATTTTTCATCTAACACTGGGAGAAAGAACCTGTGACACTGACTGACCTGTCTCACTCCAGACGGGTCCAGCTGTTGAGGTAGGGAGTGTTTACGTCGGCCGGGCTTCTCAATCATTTCAAAGGAGCTTGTCCCATTAGCCACAAACAGCTCATCATCCTCACCCACTGATTCCAGGCGAGTGCTCCCTCCTAGGTCGAGAGAAACATTTCAAATCTTGTTGTTGTTGTTGTTGTTGTTACTGAGCAGTGTGTTTCTGTGAAACACTAACCCTGGGGTTGGCTGCACAGCTTCGTGGCTGTGGGGCCGCAGCAGGATCTTTGGGCTGTTTCCTCCTGACTTTGCTCTTCTAATTTCTCCAGGCTATCAACCTGCAAGGACACGCACACGCTCTTTAAGCAGCTATGAACATCTGACACTCCTTTGGCACCTACCAAGGAACACACAACAAATATTTGTTCAGACAGTAAAATACATTTTACTGATCTGCCAAAAAACTAAAGCTATTTCTGTGTTTCTGTTATTAGACTGTGGGACAGTAACACTCGACGCTCTAACACTTCAGTTCAAAGCTTTAACACTGTAAAGTGCAGCCGTCACCACAGATATTAAAAGCAGCACCGAGCGCACTCGCTGCGTGCTAAATCACCAGATTAATGATTTTTCTGCGACACTAATTTCATCTTTTTTGCAGCAGTGTTTAAGTTTACTGTTATATTTGGGGTTTCACTTCTGATTCTCAGGGTCCTGATTTAATTCAGTTCAATTTTGACTCAGACAGAAATATTATAATTATGATCGTGTATCTTGGACATGTGCTGTCGAAAGAACCTCTCTAAACCACAGCTGTCAAACTCCAGTCCTCGAGGGCCGCTGTTCTGAAACTTTTCCATCTGCTGCAACACACCTGAATACAATTAGCAGGTCATTAGCACGACTCAGTAGAACTGCCTGCGTGCTGAGGTGGAAGCCCTGACCCTACATGCAAGTGTTGGGAGAAATTATATCCTGTTCAATCACTCATGAGCTGCTGTAACATTTGACTCTGGTAGCATTGACTACTGGAGTCACTACTAACTGACTCAGTGACATTCAAATTCATTTATAAGTTTCACATCATGTGTCTTCCTGGATGTTGGTTGATATTCTCCCTCACAGTGAAAATAAAACTACCATAAAACTTTTTATTCTAAGTGAGCAAACTTTCAAATTCAGCAAGAGGTCAAAAAACGATTTGTCTCACTTTACATATTATCTGTTTGTACCATGTAGGACTTGTGCAGACTGGTGCTACTGTTGGAAGTCTTGGTGTGAGCAGCCTGGGACAGGGATGAAGTGGAGCTGCAGGTGCTGACAAGGTCTGGCAGACTGGCGGATGGAAAAGGATCAAAGCCTACATCTGAATCCTCCTGCAAGGACAACAATGGATGTGTACATGCAAACCTTATTTTTTACAAAAACTTCAAAAATGCAGCCTACTACTGTCATACTAGTTTAAGGAGCTTGCAAAGAAAAGCGTCTGGACTTCTTTAAGTTGCTTGAAGACGTTTCACCTCTCACATCCGAGAAGCTTCTGTTTGACAACTACTCTTTCAAGGATGTTTGATATGAAAGGAAGGTTGGAGATTGGCCTATAATTAGCTAAGACTGCTGGGTCTAGAGATGCTTTTTGAGTAAAGGTTTAACTACAGCCAGCTTGAAGGCCTGTGGTACATAGCTGATTATTAGAGATAGGTTGATCATATTTAAGATCGAAGCATTAATTAATGGCAGGACTTCTTTGAGCAGTTTTGAGGTTTGCCTTTTAATTATGTTATGGTTCTAGCCTCAATAAATGGCTCACTTTCTGTTCAAACTCACTCATGCCTCCAGTGTCTGTGTTTGTGCACTTACCCTACTGGCAACCACCAACTGGACCAGACCTGTAGCAGAGCGGAGAATGGCAACAGCCTCCTGATGAGTAAGACCCACCAAAGACTGATTATTAATCATCAGTAACTCATCACCAGCATGAAGACGCCCATCCCTGTAAAACAACCACGCACAACACACACACACACACACAGACACCACAGACAACAACAACACACTCACACACACACACACACACACACAGAAGGGGGGTTGGAGAGAGGTCAACAAATATAAACTAAACCATGTATTTTATACATTTTTCCTTCCTAACTTCACCTGTAAATGGCGCCTCCCTCCTCTATATGTGTAATGATGATGCCATGAGGGGAACGCTTGGAGCCACGCCCCCCTGTGATCTTTATGCCAAGGCCCTCCTGACCCTTCACCATGTGCATTTTCCAGATGTGGTTGGTATCTCTGGGCTACAAAAAAACACATGAAAAACAAACAACTTATCACACAGAGTCAGATATAAATGTTACTACATACTAGATGTATTATCAGTAATGTGCAAAAACATGAATTATGTAGAAAACAGAAGCAAAAATAAGCTAGCTACACACATTTTGCATGATATACAGGAATGACATACCAGTTGTTTCTCACAACAGTGACCTACATGTTAAACCGTAGGTCAGTGTTGCTTTCCTCTCTTGCTTTCCTTGGAAATCTTTAATTAAACATGGACTAACTTACATGGACCGGCTGGTCATATGCAATCATGTGGTTAAGGTCCATTGAGGCACTGTTGATAAATCACCAAAAAAGCACCAGCTCTTCCCCTGCAAACGACTATATTTTCTGCCCTGCTGGTTGGTTGCTCCACATTGACAATGCACAGTGGCTGCAAAAGTATTGGCCCCCTTGAACTTTTCCACATTTTGTCACATTACAGCCACAAACATGAATCAATGTTATTGGACTTCCACGTGAAAGACCAACACAAAGTGGTGCACACGTGAGAAGTGGAACGAAAATCATACATGATTCCAAACATTTTTTACAAATAAATAACTGCAAAGTGGGGTGTGCGTAATTATTCAGCCCCTGAGTCAATACTTTGTAGAACCACCTTTTGCTGCAATTCCAGCTGCCAGTCTTTTAGGGTCTGTCTCTACCAGCTTTGCACATCTACAGACTGAAATCTTTGCCCATTCTTCTTTGCAAACAGCTCCAGCTCAGTCAGATTAGATGGACAGCGTTTGTGAACAGCAGTTTTCAGATCTTGCCACAGATTCAGACTCTGTGTGCCTTCCAGAGTGTTCTGGCATATGCACACACATCCTCAGGCCATGAGAGGTCGTACCTTCTCTTCCTGATTTATGGTACAGGAGGATTGTATCTGTATCTCTTTTAGTATAAGAGCCTTTTGTTTAGGTGGACCGCTGGACTCCTGGTACCGGCTTTTTAAGGAGGCGTTCACAGGGCCATATCTTGATACACACACATACACACAGATGGTACTCTTTGTTCACATGTATGCCTGTGTAAGACGTCATATGTTAATGAACCTATGCATATTCATGTAACCACGATAAAGAGCAGTGCTATGGAGGAGCTGACTGAGAGTGGCTGGGGTTCGAGCGGCAGGAACAGCGCTCGTCTCAGGCGTCTCCCTCGTGCACGAGGTCACACAAAGAGCTCTGGTGACTTTCGTTTTGCTGTTGCCATTGGAGTAGAATTGTCTTGGCGTTCCAGCAATGGGTTTATGCTAGATGAACCTATCAACAGCTGCACCACAGTAGATTGTATTTGCTTCTCATTGAAACAGTTACTGAGTAAAACATGTTGGAAGCTTCTAACAGACGAGCATTGATCCGATTTGTCTCACCTGGCATAAATATTCACTGCAGGGAGAATCCATTTTGAACTCTAGCAGCTGACTGTAACACCTTAGCGACTGGGGGGCAGCCTCGCCACCGTGTTGACGCTGGGGAGCAGCTCTGACCTGAGAACAGTGGTCCGGGCTTTCCTTAGAAGGTGTGGGGAGGATGTGAGCTGAGTTATCTGGAGGACTAGTTTCTATATTCTCAGGATGAGAACTGTAGTCATGATAAGACCTCCGGACTTCTGAGCTCGTACGCTGCCTGTCCTCTTGGTTGAAGGATGAGCGTGATATCACTCCAAATTTACGTGTGCGTCTGTAATTTGCAGAGCTGTCGGAGGACTCAGATGTGCTGCGACGCCGGTCTTCACAGTTGTCACTGGTGAGTGGGATACAAACACTTTCAGCTGCATCGCAGGGAGGAAGAGGAGCCTTTCGCTTGACTCGCCGCAGCAGTATCAGGTAAATACAGCCTCCATTCCAGCACTGGTCAGTCAGGTAACTGTGAATAAGGCAAAGAAAAGATTAAATAAGATAAAGGTGTCATAAAATAAAGGCAGAACTATTTTAGGAGTACAGTCTTTGCACTTAGGTCAGTATTTCTACACTTTTCTACAATAAAATGCTTGATTTGTGTTTATATTCGTTGAAATATAGTAATGTGCATAAGTTTCAAAACACCAGCTCTCACACCGACACGCCTTCCTGTGAATCATTCAAACATAAAAAGGCTCCTGACTCAAGGAATGGACCAGTGTTTGTCTACACAGAGCAGACAAATTAATAACAACTATTTTAAATTGTTTTAAATCTTTGTTACAAGCACTTGTCACAAACACACATAACTGGTTGACATTTGTTTAGTTCATTTTATGCAAAATGCCAAAGATAACAGTTTGACAGTTTGGCATGAAATAGTATTTTTGAATTAGGAAAAGAAATCCACCAAAGACCTGACAGATGCATCTGACCCTTTAGTTTATTCTACTCTGTGGTTCACAGCAGAATGAAGGCTTCCACTTGGGTGGCCTCAGAATTTCATCTCTGCTTGTCGTTCTGTTGGCTTCATCAGGTGGAGCACAGCCGAGTATGAAGTGGCGGGAATGGGAATCAGCACCTCCAAGTCTGAGGTCGTGGTCCTCAGCCGGAAAAGGGTGGAGTGCCCACTCCCGGTCAGGGTCGAGTTACTGTCCCAAGTGGAGGAGTTTAAGTATGTCAGGGTCTTGTCTTGTTCATGAGTGAGGGGAGAAGGCAGCAGGGGATCCACAGAGAGGTCTGTTGGTCTCTCACAGATACAGATGCTGTACGCATCCATCTTGGTGAGGACAGAGCTGAGTGTAAAAGCCAAGCTCTCAATTTACCGGTCGATCTACGTTCCAAGCCTCACCTATGGTCACGAGCTGTGGGTAGTGACCCAAAGAACGAGATCGCGGATACAACCGGCAGAAATGAGCTTCCTCTGAAGGGTGGCTGGCCTTTCCCTTAGAGATAGGGTGAAAAGTTCGGCCATTCAGGAAGGGATTAGAGTAAAGCCACTGCTCCTCCACACCGAAAGGAGCCGGTTAACATAGTTAGGGCTTCTGATAAGGATTCCTCCTGGGTGAGGTGTTCCAGCCGTGTCCCATCGGGAGGAGGCCCCAGGGCCTTGGTGTTTCCCCGGATAAGCTAGAGGATTTGACCCTGTGACCTAGCCCTGCATAAGCAGAAGAATATGGATGGATGGATGAACTGAAAACAGATGAAAAGCCATCAAGCTGTGACCAGCAGGTCTCTGTAAGGCAGGATAAATTAATGTTGATCGATTATTAAATCATTTGCTAAGAAAAAGAAAGGTAACATTACAAAACATTGACTCTTAAGCCCACCAGAAGTGTGGGTGCATATTTTAGATCTACAGCAGAAGCATGACTTAACCTCAGCATGACAGAAGTTTGATGTAATCACCATGAACTGAGCAAGAGATAGACAGTCACTGTAAAACAAATGATTACACTACCAGACATTTCTGTCCGCTGTACTTTCCAGACACAGATTGAAGCACTTTGTGCCAAAACACAGTGACAGACAGCTTTAGAGGGTTTATATATTTCTACAGGCTGGGCCATTTATATGGATACAGCGTAATAACATGGGAATGGTTGGTGATATTAAAGTCCTGTTTGTGACACATTAGTATATGTGAGGGGGCAAACTCCTCAAGATGGGCGGTGACCATGGTGGCCATTTAGAAGTCGGCCATCTTGGATACAACTTTTGTTTTTTCAATAGGAAGAGGGTCATGTGACACATCAAACTTACTGGTAATGTCACAAGAAAAACAATGGTGTGCTTGGTTTCTGAAACTACGGATACTGGATGCCTGTGCTGGCATTTCTCCTGCAGTGTTGCTATCAGTGTGTGAAGAGTGGGAGAAGAGGGTTGCATTGACAATCCAACACAATGGGCAGCACATCGAACACATTTTATAAGTGGTCAGAAACTTGTAAATAACTCATGAAAGAATAAAGTTACGTTGAAACCAAGCACACCATTGTTTTTCTTGTGACATTACCAGTAAGTTTGATGTGTCACATGGCCCTCTTCCTATTGAAAAAACAAAAGTTGTATCCAAGATGGCCGACTTCTAAATGGCCACCATGGTCACCACCCATCTTGAGGAGTTACGGTGTATCCATTCCATATAAATGGCCCAGCCTGTAGAAATATATATATATATATATATATATGCTCACACTCTCTTCATCACTGTAGAGCACTTGGGTATAGAGAGGACTTCAAGCTGCCCCAGTCCAAATCGTGAGCCTTGTGCCACTGTGCTTGGAGCTCTGATCACTCTGTTGGGTCAGACTGTGGCATTGCAGCAAACTGTCAAAACGTCTGCTCTGACAGAGCTGCTCACACTTGTTAATGATCATAATCCAATTTTATGTTTTATGTGTTTTATTTATTTATTTTGCTGTTTTCTGTTATTCTATTGTTTTAACTTATTTTCTGTACAGCACTTTGTTCCTGTGCTGGGTATTTTAAAGTGCTTTATGAATAAAATTGGATTGGATTGGATCGATCATAATGATGAATGATGGTTATCAATGCCTGGCTGCTGCCTGTCTCTTCAGTGTATTTGCTGTGGAGGTAATGAGTGTTATTTACTTTTCACAGATCTTCACTCATATATCAGGTTTTATTAATCTTACCTGGCTCCACTGACATCTACTCCCACCATTAGCTGCCCATTCAGTGACAGCAGTTCATCTCTCAGTTTGATCCCACCACAACGAGCTGCTGGGCTCCTCTTCCTCACCTCCGTCACCCAGATGCAGCCCACATCCATGATGGGGCTCTGATCCCTCCTGCTCCTCGGGCCTCCCTTCTTTCTTCCCTTTGGGTCTCCAAAAATAGGGATGTTTCCAAAGCTAAGGCCGAAGTCCGCAGCATCCCCCTCATCCTTACTGAGGGAAACCGTATGAAGCTCAACATCTAACGCCTCACTGTATGAGGCCCGGCTGGCTGATGGAGCTGTGTCCCCCTCCATGAAGTTGAAATGAATGTACTCCACCAACTTCTGAATAGCAGCCAGACAGAGGGACGTGTCCTCCACACATCCTCCGCCACTAACAGTGCTGCACACACTCTCCCCATCCCCATTCTGGTAGGAGTCAGGATCCAGCCGCTGCAGAGAGAAGAAGAGTCACCAATCAGGAAACAGACGTTAGTTTTCAACAAATACACATTAATTCTGTTCCTCACAGGCCACTTTTAATTTTTCCTTCTTTCTTTTTTAATCTTGTCCTGTCAGCAGCTTCAGAACTGTGATGTGAATGCACGGAGCACGCTTTGCTCCTGCAAGAACAGCTATACAGTATCTCGATCAGGGGTGTCAAACTCGCGGCCCGAGGGCCACTTGCGGCCCGTACACTGATGTGGAGAAACATAATGCTGTTTGTCTTTGAAGTGACTGTTTGTTAGGGAGGAAAATCAAAAGCACAACATGACTGACTATGAAGACGACACGAGCAGAGAGCACAAACCTGCTGAGGCTGTCGGTGACAGTCGCACACTGTGTGCACTTATTTATTCTGTTCTGTACAAACACAACGTGCGCGCACAGAGGACCAGTGTGTTTGGAAGGCTTCAGCTAAGTTTGCAGTTTTGTCTGATACAAGATTTGAAATTTAAAAAACAAACGAAACATTTTAGGAAATGTTTGTTTGTTTTGTTCTAGCTGAACACTAACGTGTGAGACGACAGCGCCAGCAGCGGCTCTCCGCTCAGTTTGACCCCCTGATCTACTGGCTCCTCTTGTTTATGGGAATCCTTTATCTGTTTGTTTATTCATTTCTGTTGGTCTTATTTCAAATATTACATTGAATGTGCTAGCACATGCTAGCACGTGCTAGCACCAACAGCTTCACTGTAACAGACAAAAACAAACAGCAGCTGGGAGAGACACACGACTCAACAGTCCTCTGATGGTGTGCACTGAAGTGGAGGGCATGCTCACGTAGGAGCACGTCATGAAGTCTCACTCCACCTTTTGGTAGAAAAAGACATTGGTTTTGTTTTTTTTACACCAAATGAAAGCAGATGCTGCTTCTAGAAGCAACCGTACGGAGCCGTGCGTCCTCCTGGGATCAAACCAGGGATCTTTCACTTGGTAGGTGAAACTACAAAACCATCAAACTTTGTTCAGTAAAAATGGAAAAAACGACGCTTGTGCAGCCAGAACAAAGCGCACAATGTTGAGTTGTCTGGGCATTAATGAGGTTGTGGTGGGAAATGTGTCATCGTTAGTCCTGTTTGTTTGTAATGTAGACACACTGTTGTTTTTCTGTCAGTGCGACTCTTGCTGTGATTCGGTGCTGTATAAATCAAACTGAATTCATCTGAATGACATTTTAATAATTAAATGAAGTGAGCATGTTTTACTCCCCATGAGTGTTTGTCTCCGAGCTCTCTGATTGCTCTGCCCAGCCCAGGGTCACCACAGAGCAGTGAACGACTTTTCTGTGTATCGTTGTCTTTCCCTCATCTGCTGTCAGGCCATGTCTTTAACAGGTTTGCATCCTGCCTGTCTGACTTCTTGGTGTGATGCATGTCCTCCCACTCAGAGGTTGGGATTTAAGGTGGAATCAGGTAACATCAATGAGAGCATGCAGCATTATCTGATGTGGAGAGACTGGTCAGTACCGTGTAGCCAGAGGAGCTGTCCTGACTTAGATCATCATCCTGCTGTGACCTCGTGCTGTGAGCCCCACGCCAATCCTCCAGCAGTGAGAGAATGCTTATGGCGTTGTCCTGAGTGATAGGCATCCTGGCATCTCCCCTTGTCCTTCACCAGGCGCCACTCTGATGCTTCCAATGATCAGTGTAGGAGCAGGAACCAGTCTGGGACGGCTGCCCCAAACCCATCACTCAGAGAGAGCAGTGCAGAGACAGTGTGGCGGAGATGTGAACCAGGGTGGATGTCATCACTGACAGGACACGTCTGGTGTGGGTCTGCAGCACGAGACAGAAACAGTGTGATACAGACTTTAATACACACACACAGATAATGTTTGTTTTTCCTGAGTCATCGAGCTCGTCAGTCATTCCTGCCGCACACGTCTGTGCTCTCTGATGCTTCACATGGTAACAGTGCACCAAACAGAGCCTGGAGGGTAAAGAGCTCAGAGTTTTACGATGTACAGCACCAACCAATCAAAAAGCACCGTGCACGATCATTTCCAAAGTACATATAAAATAAATAGCTCAACGTAATGCTAGCCTACTGCTGTTCAGGCTTCAGTGCAGCTATGCCATGTTGGTGGCTGTTATAGAACCGTTTATATTGAGCAGCTAAACAGGAAGAGGTCTGCTCCACGTCATCACAACTGAAACGTAACAAAACAAAAGAGCCGCGCTGCGTACAGAGGCAGAGGAACAGTTACTAGGACTAACTAGCACTACACGCTGAAAACAACCTGGTCTTTGTGACTGCGACACAGGAGCCTGCTGACTTCATCGTCTCACAGAAAGAGTTTGTAGAATAAAGAGCAGCGATACGACAGGCTGTGTGTATTTATAGTTCGGATTGAAACTGTGCAGAGAATTCAGATTTTCACCGTGTTATGTGGGACATTCAAATCTTATGACTGAAGACTGAGTCTTGATGCTGTTAGCGAAGCAGTCAGATGCAGGATATGCACGAGATCAACAGCAATGAAATGATTGTGATATTTCACACACAGTGACCTGGGTGATCAAACTGACTTCAGCTCAGCCAGCAGGATCTTCAGGGGCCCGTTCACAACAAGCTGCTCCCGAGGACTCTGGGCTGACACTGCATGTGCACACTTAGAGCTAAGCGTAGCCACATTTGTGGCAGATATAGACAAAAACGCAGGCTACCATGAGACCACGCTGTAATGACTATGTAGAGCCTGGGCTTCAAATAAACTGCTGGGCTTTGTGGCACCATCTGCGTCTGCTATTCCTGTACACACAAACAGTGCCTGCCCTGTCCTGGCCTGAGCTGAACCGTGGGCTGGAACAACTACTTTAAACGTCCCGGGGTGAGGGTACAGTACAGGGTGTATGCTCTGAGGAGACAAACTGCAGTTACAGTCTTGGACTCCTCACTGACTGACAGAAAGCCAAAAACCATACAGGATGGGTTTCATTTGCTTTTGCACTTCAACAAACAGATGACATTTTCACTTGTTCAATAAAGGACAAAGATAAGTCATGGAGTTTAAGACTCAGTTAACAAATGACAAACAAATGCATTAGTTCCTTTGTCAGATCATCACAGCCTTACCAGCTCTGCTTCCAGCAAGTGCAGAAACGTAGCAGCTCCTGGGCATTCACAGGATCCTTCAGTGCATCCAGCGTACGTGAGCACAGGAAGCCTGAAAACAAACGCAGCTGTATCTATTTGTGCTGACATCACATCTGCATTTGTCTACAATAAGCCCGTGTGATAGGCTACGAAGGGTTTGTAATCTCCAGACTGAAGTTTGAGAGGAGAACAGGATCATCTGCTGACACACTTCAGCTAAATAACAACAGCATTAACATGACATTTCCAGTAATGACCTAAATCCTCCTAAATGGAGCACTCCCCCCCCCCTCCATAATCTCTGGCTCAGTGCTCCACACACGTAGCAGGACGATGCTGCCCATCTACAGGACTGCTGGCTCAGCACCCACAGTCAAACTGGTGAAGCTGACTCCACATCAGGCCTGTTGCACACATGTCAGTGATCATTAGACGTGATAAAGGAAGCAGCAGGTGATGATGACCTCATAGAAGGAGCCTCAGCTCTACATGAAGCACACTCAGAGCTGTGGGAACATTCAGCTCACAGAAACATCTCTGTGGGTGTGGAGGTGTGTGCTGATGACAGCGCTTACTCGTTGTGTACTTGGGAAAGTCACACGTTGTTCTCACTGCACTGTATGTTTCATTAATCCTTAGAGACATCGTCAGCCATCTTGGTAATGCCAATGGGCATCTATATATCAGCTTAGCAGGCCCATCCCATCTAATGAATGAGAAAGAGCCATGACAGTAATGTCACTGGTACATAAATGATAAGAGCTGCTTATAAAGTTAAAACTATGTCTCTCCCAGACGCTTCAGTTCTACTCTCCATCAGCTGGGAGCTCTACCAGTGTGAGTGTCACACAGCTGAAGACTCTTTGGTGCCTGGTCTGGTTCTTATATGACACTTTTCTACTCTCTCACAGCACTTTGTACAGCTAGCACACACTCTCACACTATGATGGATGCATCAGGAGCAGCTTGGGCTTAGTACCTGTGGCGTACCCAGGGATCAAACCACCAGCCTTCCTGCTTGCAGATGACCTCCTCTGCCTCCCGAGCCACCCTGCTGGGTTACACAAAGCTGCACTTCTGTCGTTGCAGTATTTTCCTACAGATTTCTGTTCAGTTTATTCCTCTTTCATTTCTTAGCTAACCTACAACAAATATCTACTGTGGAATATTTTTAATTTCTAGAGGTTTGTGCATCGTCACAGTTCTATGACTGTGGGTGCTGTGATACGACCACAGTCTCATATCCTGATATATGATATTTCTCCTCCTGATAACCACATAGATCACAAAATAGTGCATCTTCTGTCAGTTCTGTGAATCTCAGCAGCTCGACCTGTGTGAATGTTTCAGCTGGGAGTCAATGCATGACACTGTAACGGCCGCCATTTTCTTTGTATTTCTTACGCGGCGTGCTGCGGGGAAAAGCCTGTTCTAATGTTTGAGGTTTATTTGGAGCACCTGACGGCTCGTTTTGCCTCTCGTCTGTAAACTCTCTCCACGCTCTGTCACGTGACTCTTGCGTAGGTGGTAGAGGTTTGTCATGTTTGAGTGGGGGTGGGGCCACTTTGTGCAGGTTCAGGTCTGTGTCAGACGTTTCATAACCAAACCATGTCCATGCTACAGAGGCAGCCCCTCGTTTAGGAGTAAGGTCCTGGATGTGTTTGGACCGGTCCTTCTGTTTGGAGCTAACTGGTTCTGCCTCGTCTTCACTGGTCATGCTGGGATCCTCTGTGCCTGCATCCACGTGTCGACCATCCAAACCATGAAAACATTGCTGTAAGAAGTTTATTTTGTGACACCACGAAAAAGTATAATTTGATCGTCATCTCACTCGGCCGCAGGCAGAAACACTCCATACCTCACAATAGATACAGCATGAGGATATTCAGAGTAAGCTAGAAGCAGCTTGAAGTGACTGTTGTTGTGAACTGGTGCCATAGAAAGAAAACTGAACTGAAATCAAGTCTGGGATCATTCTTTGAATTTGACAGTTCTTTTCTAAGCTACAGGCGGTTACACTAAGACTTGGATGGATCAATAAGCTACTTTGTAATTAAACTGCTGAGAACATTTACAGAACAGCTGATATTATTCTTCATTTGAGTCTCCAGTGAGATACCCACAGTGGGGTTCAGAGGAGAAGTCTGAAATGTGCTCATTAATGGAGTCGAGCTGAGCTCAGTATTATTCAGACTGTGGGTTGAAGCATTCTTTCTGTCCATCTATAGTTTGGCAACAGGGATTAGTTGGTTCTGTGTTCCAGGCTGACCTACATGCTTCACCCACCCCCACAGCCCACTCTTCGTCCAGGCACCATATGGCCAAAGATTAGAAACAGCCTCATTTCAGTGGATCTAAAGTGCCACATTGTTACAGACTACAGGACAAACCCACAGTATCACTGTAATCTGGAGCACACGCAGCTATGACACTATGGCAGGTCTCTGACTGTCTTCCAGGATACCCATAATTCAGTGCTGCTCTGTGTGGTCTGCCAGTTCAGTTTCTTCATCGGGCACTTCACTCATATATTAAATAGTTAGTCTGTGCACACATGGACCCGAAGTTTGAATTAGATGAAAAACATAGTTTTTCTTCTGGATTTAACTTCTCTGTTGTTCTCCACTACTGTTATATTGTTGGAAGTGCCATATTAAAATAAACAGAGGCCAGAGGTCGCAGTGGCAGCAGTCCACACATCCTAGGCCACCTCTTGCACCTGGGAACCAAGGCGTTCCCAAACCAGCGGCGAGACATCATCTCCCATGCTCAGAACACCTCAGCTCAGAGGCACCAGGAGATGAACCACCTTAACTGGCTTCTTTAATGAGGAGCAGCTCTACTCTGAGCTCCTCCTGAAGTTCTTCAACCTACCTCTAAGGGAGACCCAGCAACAACAACAGTCACCTCAAGGTGATTTATACTTAGTAAGGTAGACCCTACAAAAACCCCAACAACCATATGGCCTCCTATGAGCAAGCCACCCACTACCCAGTGGCCATACGTGATGGTAGGAACACAGCAAGTAAATTTACAGGTTCCCTCTGCACGTTCTTCAGTAGGCTGGTAGAACATCTGCATCACTGCAGGTGCTAACAAGACCCCAAGATACTTAAACTCCACTGGAGGCAGCGGCTTGTCCATGCACAGAATGGCCACAGCATAGATGAGGCCTCTGCTCCCCCCAAACCCAAGCAGCCACAGGAAACAATCACTGCATGTCGCTTATTCACAGACTAGTGAGGAGGAAGCAACACAACACAAGTGTCAACACTTCAGGGTGAGCCGAGGCCAAAATAATCAACACAACAAAGCTGAGCTCTGACGCCCACACACGGAGAAAAGAACCACGACACAGTCCCAGCTGCTTGTCCTATTCAAAGCAGGAGAAAACGATTCATTGCGAGTGACGGCTGCTCACCCCTACCCACTCCACTTCCTCCACTGTGACACAGCACCTCAGCCGGCTTTATGGGAAGCGTGTGAACCTCTCAGCGCTCCAGGCAGGCTGGTCCTTCAGCCAATAGTCGATATATTCGTCCAATCGCCCAACCTTAGTGTAGCTTCCCCTGGGTATAACTAGTGTTATGGGGTCTGGTCATTAAAGTCGACTGTGTAAGACAGTCTATCAGCCTCTTCATGTAAACACTTTCTGGGTCTCATTTCAGGAGCTTGTAAGTATTTTTCTCACTGCACAGTGACAAAATGTTCTCATGACAGTCTTTCTGGTTTAAACTGTGCACCTACCCTTGTCTGCTGGACGGATGATGATGTTGTTGTCATTATTAATTGATGTGAGTGCCTTCCTCTCCTCCATGCTGATGTTGGATGCTGGGGGTTTTGCATTGCTGAGACAGGCCCACGTTTGTCTCTGTGTCACAGCAACGTTCAGCCCTTTGGCGAGGATGTTTTTCTCCGCTTGGCTGAGCTGTCTGCCAGATGCATTTTTCACCCACTTGTCCACATCCTCGGTGTGGTATCCTTATCCTTTCTGCTCACTGAGGACACTCTTTTTCGAGTTTTCAATGCACAACAAGTAGGTCAAACTTCCTTTGCTGCCTGGTCTTAGAGTTTTCATGCTGTGCACGACGAGCCCTCTCAGAGAATTCAAGCACCTTTTAAAGAGTACTCTCATCTAGAAGCATAGAATGCACACCCAGAGATGTAACCACATTAAGCCAGTATTAACATCACTTTATGAACTAACAGAAGGACTTTAAAGGCGTGTTGAACTGGGAACCAATAGAGCATCTCAGTGATTTGGCCCCCTGGTACATCTCTGACTTGTTCACTGACTATAACCTGATTAGTTTTTTTTAAGTCTTCCCAGAATCAGTCAGTGTGCTGACGAGGCTTCAGTTCCTGTGGGCCTGTTCAGAGCTGCCTGCTGACCTGAGGTCAGTTATAACTATGGCTGAAATCAAAAACAGAGTCCTTTTTTATTCTCACATGCCTGTACTTAATAACTGTGTGTGTCTGTGTGTGTGTGTTAACTTACACTGACATTCAGTTAGTTGTAGTTCCCTTTCTTATTTTTTAGCTTCAGCTCTGAAATAAAGCACACAGCACAGGACACAGTGTGTTTGGCTACACAGGGCCACTGGAACATGCGGGGATTACAGATATTTATTGTTTCAGGCCACGCTGAGCTGCTGTCAGCAGTTTATGTGAGCTGTGTGGGGCCCGAGCAGAGCAGGCTGCGTCTGTGTACAACTGCAGCTATATTAACCTCCTGTAATCATACAAAAAGCCTTCTATACACAACACTCCATTGTGACAAAATGCTTCAAATTGTTACAAAGTTATGAACATAAAAAAACTATGACATGTATATAGTATATATGTAGTATAGTATGACACGGACAGGCAGGAGAAAGAAAAGGCATGTCTCTGTTTATGTCCAGAGCCCAGACTTGAAGCTAACTGAACATCCCTGAGAGACCTGACAATAACTGTGCACTGATGCTCTTCACCCACCCACACGGAGGCTGAGAGGTTCTGCAAAGATAAATGGGAGAGACTGCTCAAAGATATGCGTGCCAAGCTCGTAGCATCATCCTCGAAAAGACTTAAAGCTGCAACTGCAGTAAAAGGTGTGAAGCCTCAGCTACACGTCATTTTTAAGTATGATTTTTAATAAATGTGCAAGAATTTCAACAAACCTTCTTCACTTTGTGACTATGGGACTGTATCGAATATTCAAGTAAAACGTTTAATGTAATTCCATTATGGAATAACGTTAATGAGCTGCATGATATTGCCACATAATAAAACTGAAACATGCTTTTTCCGAGGGATGTTGCATCTTTGGCTTTCTAAGCAGCTGCTTATAGCCCTGCTTATAGCCTGTGTATCCACATCAGTAATATGTCATATGAAAGGAAGTAAATGGCCTGCATTTGTATAGCGCTTTTCTAGTCCCTAAGGACCCCAAAGCACTTCACACTACATTCAGTCATTCACCCATTCACACACACAGGTCATGGCAGCTACATTGTAGCCACAGCCGCACTGACAGAGGCGAGGCTGCCGGACACTGGCGCCACCGGGCCCTCTGACCACCACCAGTAGGCAAACATGGGGTTAGTATCTTGCCCAAGATGCCAAGGATATCTGGCATGCAGCCAGGAGGCAGCCTGGGATCGAACCACTGACCTTCTGATTAGTGGCTGACCTGCTCTGCCACCTGAGCTACAGCCACCAGCCATAAGTATCCATATTTCCTTACATATCAGCAGCTGCTGGTGTCTCGTCCTCCGTGGCAGGGCTGTGTCATATCACTGAGTCATTCACGTGCTTCGTATGACAAGAAGGGCAAACGGTGCAGGGAGAGCGACTGATATGGTCACATGGTGGTGATGAGCCATGAGTAACAGTAACTCATTAGGATGAAACATACCTTTCACTTATACGTGCTGCTGCCTGGAGCTGCAAGCAGCAAAAACACTCTTCTATGTATTTTTTCTCTATGCTCCATAATAGTATTGTAATAGTATTGTAAATTTTCTTGACAATTTTGTGATAAAGTTTAATCTATATTGCCTAAGCCTACATCGTAGCCTGGTTGTATGCAGGAGTGGGTTTTGGCTCAACCACCCTAGTCAGGCCAAAAAAGAAAGAAACTGAGATTCTGGGTTCATCCCATTTTCAAGAGAAGGCAGCAGCATGGAGAAGTTCATGGTTTTAGGAGCTGAAGCTCACGATCACTCTCATACATATTGCAGGATGTCAGTGGGCGGTTTGAGCTCTTGTTAGCAGGATGGGACCACAGTCGAGGAGTCAGAGAATGTGAACCATTCTGTGACACAACAACAGCGTTTTGACTGTGTCATCACTAGGGATGGGTATCGTTTAGGTTTTATCCGATACCGGTGCCAAACCGGTACTTTTGAAACGGTGCCGGTGCTCAAACAGTGCTCAAACCAGTGCTTAAAGAATGGAGAACACAAAATTGGTCCAAAAACCTCTCATGTTCAGCTGTTTTTTTTTGTAAAAAGATAACAATGTTAGCCTTTTCTGCAGCTATGGGGCATATATGGTATCACTCTTGGCTGGAAGCAGTGCTTAAACAATGGAAAAAACACAAACTTTATCCAAAAATCTCTCATGTTTAGCCGTTTCCCTCTTTTTCTTTGATCATTTTAGCCTTTTTGGCCAGGGTGAAGGGAGTATCTGCCATCAAACAAGAAGACAGCCGCATGTAGCTGTGATGATGTTTGCTAGTTCACCTTACATGCATTAATGTAATAACGTGGTTAGCCTACTCAACGTAAATTACACATGAACAACATTAAGCTACTCACGCAGAGAAGCTGCTGCTGCTGCATCATCATCCTCATCATTTCTGCTACACTGGCAGGGCTAGGGGCCAGGACTCTCCTCTTCATGTTTTTGGGGATGTTGCTAACTCCGGGTCTGATAACAGGCACCACACCCGCAAGGCAAGGCAAGGCAAGGCAAGGCAAGTTTATTTGTATAGCACAATTCAACAACAAGGTGATTCAAAGTGCAGTAGACGTGCTCGGTGTGAGGTCACGCAGAAAGCTATCAAATACGGCGCATTTCTTGGCTTTTAAAAAAAAACGCTATGCGTTGCCAGGTGTGTTTAATCGGATTCTTGGTGTTACCTCCTTTGACAGTATCACAGTATCAGCTTAAAGCACTTGTTGCTGCTGAGTTTGCATCTTTTGCTGTGAAGTACAGCCAGACTTTTGACCGCTTCGCCTTGGGCATTTTTAATCTGTAGCTCTGCTCTAA
>NW_024583271.1:33799-35773 GCF_018398535.1 Haplochromis burtoni | reverse complement strand
TCTGCTGGAGGTTTCTTCCTGTTAAAAGGGAGTTTTTCCTTCCCACTGTCACCAAAGTGCTTGCTCATAGGGGGTCATATGATTGTTGGGTTTATGTCTGTGTGTATTATTGTAGGGTCGACCTTACAATGTAAAGCTCCTTGAGGCGACTGTATAAATACAATTGAATTGAATTGAATTACAGCAGTGTAACTGAGACCACAGGGCACAGAACTACTAACTCTGAAAGAAGTACAGTAAGCAGCGCACTGTGTGAAGTCATGTATGTAAACTTCAAGTTTAGTCTTTTGATGGTTGTCAGGATGAGTTTTTGAGCCTGTTAACCCAGAGTCACCCCAACTGATCCATTGTGGTCAATTCTGATACCAAAAGATGACTTGAGATCGGGAGAGCAGCTGACCCTGCTGTTAGGAATTTGAGGCTCGTCTTACTTGATTTCTGGTTCTGCTGCTTCTGTGCTGAGCTGTCATTACCAATGCAGCTCAGGCTGTTTCCTCTACACAGTGACAGGGAAGCAGCTGAGGTAAAGACAGGCTTTATTTAACCCTCCTGTTATGTTGTGGGTCCAACTGACTGTTTTGATATTTGAAAAACATTTTTAAAAATAGTTCAAATTGCTTTTTTAACATGAAACTTATTTTGCTTTGCTAAAAAAGTGTGATCAACATATAAATGGTCCATCTGACATATCTGTAACCCTGCAGGTTCATATTACATAGATACGGTTCGAGTCAGTTTGACCTGGCAGTCAAAGTGGAGGCTAACGGGGTGAGCCATATTTCACTTCAAACACACAACTGACTTACTGACCTCATGTGTAAAGTGATGTTATGACGTTTGATGGGAACCTTTTCTGCTCTCCGGCCAGCTCCAACCACACTGAATGTACACTCAGCAGGAAATGAGCACAGTACATAAGGACTCTGCAGTGGAGACATTACACTCTGTAGCCTGTCAGTTTATTACCAAACGGGCAGCAGAAGTAAAAAGCTGAGAGCCCTGCAGGCTCTGGAGCTTTGATCACAGGGTGGGAGATTCGTCTGAGGAGGATGTGGCTGAAGAACATCTTGAAGTCTGATGATTCAGATTATGAACCAAATGAGGAAACTGCTATTCATATCCCTCCAAGG
This sequence comes from Haplochromis burtoni, assembly GCF_018398535.1. NCBI lineage: Eukaryota > Metazoa > Chordata > Actinopteri > Cichliformes > Cichlidae > Haplochromis > Haplochromis burtoni. The sequence continues at coordinate 34,643 of NW_024583271.1, read as the reverse complement.
ACAACAATATTATCAAAAAATGGTTAAATATAGTGATCTTCATCCTGAGATACACATCAGCCAAAACTGTCTGCACGAAACACAATAACAAACGGTGCCAAGTCCCACTAGTGTGGCAGTGACTCGTGTGACAGAGCTCGGTACAGAAAGTCATTCTGAAAACAGCTAATCTGAAGAGACGGTGTATCTGAGGGAGAACTGACAGGATGCATGTTTGGGACTCCTGGCTGGGTCTGTGAGTCAGCAGCCAGTCTGTGGGATGCAGAACACGTCTCTGGAGACTTTGTATTTTCTCTCAGTAATCTGATTTGAAAATTGAGATACGAATGTTCAACACGCTTACAGCTATTATTACTACATTTTAGAAAAGTCAATATCATGGAAAACATTCTGTTTTGTATGCAGGACTTTCCAATGTACATTAAAAATGTTTAAATACACATTTTTTTTAATGAAAAAACGAGTTATATATCAGCATTGAACCATGATCTGTGAGCTACATTGCATTAAATATTGATTGAAATGTTAGTAATGGATTAATCATGATATATAAACACTGTTTATGGGAATATTTTGGTTTCTGACACTTTTGGACGACTAACAATGACGTGTGTCAAACTGACCCACACATATCATTGTTGTACCTGAGAACAGGAGGGTCAGCAGAAGTACAGTACTTGTGTTAAAAAATCTGAAATCTTGAACAAGCGTGCAGGCTGTGAAATGTACATGTCCACAGACCGCATATATCCACAGACTGCATATATCCACAGACCTCATATATCAACAGACCGCACATGTCCACAGACTGCATATATCAACAGACCGCACATGTCCACAGACC
>NW_024583271.1:5037-31606 GCF_018398535.1 Haplochromis burtoni | reverse complement strand
TCACCTGCATACACAGTTTCTTGGTAAATCGATGTCTCCTTGGCCTGGTTCCTTCTTATCTGTGTGTTTATGTGTAAAAACCACATCCAGTCTAGCCTACGCTCTCCCAACAATATACAAATGTTTGTCCCCTGAGTCAGAACACAATTAAAAAACAACAACATTTAAATATGGCTGTGTTTCTGGAATAATCCACAGAATGAACTGAAATGGTCAGAAATAGTTACAATGTGGGACTTTAGTTGTATTTATATGAGCGAGAGAAAAGCTCCTCTGGTTAGTGTGACTGCTTATAATGTCATTGTTGCATATTATTCCTGTGTCTGTGTGGAATATTGCATTTGTTATATTGTTATGTATCGTATTTATGTGCTGCCCTCTTGGAAACTTTGATCTGGATAAATAAAGGACAACAATAAAAATAACAGAAGATTCTATGCACTGTTACCAAGTACTTGTATTTTGTTACTTTCGACCTCTGTTACGACACAGTTCAATTTCAATTCACAGCAAGTACAGCTGTCTCGAGGCATTTACATACAGACGCACACAAAGTCACTCTAATTTGGAACCTGGGAAAAACATCCATATTATCTGCAGTATCAGTACCAGGACCAGGTATTGCAGAGTATTTGTGTTTTTTTTCCTAGTGAAGCCCACGATGTGTCTTCTCATACATCAGTGAGACATCAGAGACATGAGACATGTAGCAGTGAAATGTGTTTGGATGGTTTCGTATACAACATGTTCATAATCATACTGTACATATTTCACATGCTCTGTTCAGCTAAGTATTACTTGTGTGGCTCGTGAGGGTGGTAGGCTGTGAATGTTGGATGGCAGTCTCTACACTGAAAAGAATCACATTACTTCTTAATGAGGTCATTTTAAAGCTGGAGCCAAAAGAGCTTGAAAGCAAAAGTGAATGGAGCTGAGAGAGCAGAGAGAACTTTAAGGAATCACTCGGTGTGTCTGACAGACTGATGGTCGGTAAACACATCAAAGACACATTCACGCTTTGTGCTTTTAAATTATAAGTTCAAGAAGAAGAAAAACAACACACACACACACACGGTGCTGTTGTTGAGGTTATATAGTTTAACCTTCTGCTGTTATCTACATGTATCTAGATACACTACTACCAATAATAATAATAATAATAATAATAATAATAATAATAATAATAATAATAATAATAATAATAATGCATTAACACCAAACTTGTTCTAAAGAAAACGTTGCTGGTCAGATTGGCTGGTTATGATTAGTTAGTATCTGAAAGTCTTCAGTAACGTGGCTTATTTAGTTCACAGCTGTCCGTATAATGCGTAATAAAGTGAAGCGCTCAGACGGTCCAGAGCTGTGCAGCCAAGCGGATACTGCTGATGCTCGCTGTTTTCCAGCGTGTCCCTATTCTGTGAAAGCGACACACTCGCAAAGGCTCAGTCACTGCTGTGTTACCGTCCACGTCTCTAAACGCGTACTCAGTGCGAAGATAACGCAGAGCTACTGTACCTGCGGGCTACACCGTGTTCCTCTAGGGCTTCCACTTCCAGCTCGAACAATCCTCCGTGTTTTCAGCGGGTTTTTTCCTTTTTAAAGAGAGATGAAAGGCGCGCTTCACAGAGCGCCTGTGTGCAGGAATAAAGTGGCGCAAAGCTTCTGAAGAAAAGCGGCTCCAAACTTCAGAAGTCCCGATATCCTCTCCGGGAACACCGAGGCAAAAAACACAGAGACAAAGTCAAACTTCAGCCTGCTGAGCCACAGTCACGGGTGGTTTGGGTTCGGGTTGAACTGTCACTCGGCTGCCCCACTCCCCACTGCACACGGAGGGTGGAGTCACGTCCAGATTTGTTGAGGTGGTTCTTTTGCGCCCAGCTCCTCCCCCCGCGGGCTCCCCACTCAACACTACGTGTTGTGATGTGCTGTCCATCACATCGTGTGATAACTCTACAGTAGTAATAATAATACTATGGTCTGTCAAACTGCGCTCTCCCAACTTGAACTTGTTACAACATGAAGCAGGAATTAGCAGATGTTAGCATGCTGCTCAGTGTTTCCACTCTGACTGTCTCCAAGTTCAAATGAAACCAGCCGTACTGTATACGTGACTGTGCTTATTCATCCTGGTTACTATGATGCCACACACATGGACATCTCTCTAACATTGTAACCTTTGTTCTTCACCTCCTTTAGTGCACTGGTAGACCCGGGCTTTCTTCTTCTCAAACAGCACACTCTCACATATATATTCAACATACAACCATGTTAAAATCATTTACAGGACCCTACAGAGTACAGAAAAGTACAAAAAACACCTTAATGCATCCTTGGGATAAGGCGATATAGGTGGCCTGTGTTGCATCTCAAATGATGCATTTCATGTCAGTACAATTAGAAAAAAGACTTGAAAACATACAAGTTGTTGGAAGGGCTGCCAGTCGAAGCCTCTTCTGTCTAAAGTCAGTGTGGTAGCACAGCTTAGGTTTGCAAAGCTGCAAAATGAACAACAAAACACTTAGAACAATATCCTTCAGACAGACGATACCAAAGTGAAGACGTCTGGCGGCGTGCAGAGGACCACTTTTAAATATCAGCACAAACTGTGAAGCACAGTGGTGGAGGCGTGGTGATCTGGGCACCTTTCAATCACTGAGTGGAGCATGAAGTGTGGACCATCTGTCAAATGTGCGTCCATCTGTCTGACAGTTAAAGCTTGGCTCTAATTGGGTCATGCAACAGGACGATGATCCCAAGCACAGCTGAAAAAGAAAAGAGTCAAGTTGCTGCAAAGGCCCATTCCAGACCTCAGCCCCACTGAAATGCTTTGGTGGGACCTTCAGAGAGAGCACATAACTGAATACCCACACAGAGCACTGAACTGAGGCAATGTTATAAAGAAAGCCAAAATGTTGGGGACTGATAAAGTCATACAGTAAATGATTAGTTCAACTGAAGGTGCTTCCACCGGGCCATCAAGGTGGGTGATTGGTGTCCTCAGGTAAACACATGGCTCTCCAGCAGTCAGCCTAGATTGAGCCCCATGTGTACTGCGAGTTCTACCAGTTGTGCCCTTTCATTTCACTTGGCAGTGCCTTTCTTCTTTTATGCTTATTGATACTAAGACGCGTCTGGTGCACGTCATCATTATTTAGTAGGACCTGCTGTTCCAACATGTAGAACAATAGGTCATATATGGTGACGTATCAACCCTGCCTCTGGTTCCAAGCTCCTACTGAGTTTATTAAGGCGGCCATCTTTTTAACATGTTGCAGTGCTTTGCATTTTCCTTTTTTTTGGCACAAACAAGCCCCTGAAAATAATCACTGGTCACTGTCGGACTGCATTCATCCAATCACATTTACTTTCATTATTATTAGTTACCACTATTCCTCGGTCTTCATTACACTATGTTAGCACCACCAGGTAGCACACTATGTTTCAGCTAGCCAGACTTCACTAACCCTTCAAACACTCTGTCTTTATTTATGTCTGAAGTGATAGCAGAGCTGTTTTAGTCTCTGATGTCTGAACATGGTATGTCCTCTTCAGATGGAAACTGCTTTATGAGTGTTTGCTATTAAATGTATTTGAAAAATGAGGGTGAGAGACTGCAGCTGTTCATCTGGATGAAGAGTTTTCATGACTCATCCAGGTGACTCTCAGCTGACTGCAGGTTTACACAACAGTACATTTGGTTATTGACTGAAACTAGCACCACTGATGAACAATGGACTGGGAGGTCAGTACCAGGGCCACTGATATGCCACACCCACACAGATGATGTGGACAAGTGGGTGAAAAGAAGTGACAGACAACACATTCAAGAATTCACAGAGAGTTGGAGAATGGCTGCAATCACAGCATTGTAAGATGGTGACAGATGGACCCTTAGGCCCCCTCCTCGATTCAGAGATGGTCTTACCCTTTTCACATAAATGGCTGCATTCAAACCAGCGCTCCTCCCTGTCCAGGATGTTACATCCTCATCATTGAAAAAGTGTCCACTGGCCTGTAGGTGTGCATAGACTGCAGAGTCCTGGCCTGACGAGGTGGCTCTGCTGTGTTGTGCCGTCCTCTTAGCCAGAGGTTGTTTGGTTTCCCCGATGTATAAATCCTGGCAATCCTGCACTTAACAGCGTACACTATGTTACTCTGTCTGATATTCTGGATCCTTATCGCAGCACGTTTTGGGGTTTGAAAGTCAAAGAGATGAGATTTTGTCTCAACTATTCTGATACTCCTGACACGTACTCCTGGATCGGCTGGAGCTTTCTTTAGGAGCCTTCCCAGCTTTGACAAACATCCAGCTGGGATAGTCACATTTACTCAGGGCCTTCTTGATGTTCTTCTGCTTCCCTGGCTGCTGTGTCTGTGTGGATGGTGTTCGCTCTGCAGAATGTATATTGGATGTGTTTTATACGTTTCCCCACACTTCCACACAGTATGTCCTGTAAGGCAGTATAATAGAACAATAGAGAGTATATAATGACGTTTGATGTCAAAACCTTAGATACTGATCCGTATGTGTAGGTTTACGGTACACGTCAGCTTGTAGATGCCCCCATTACTGATGGAAATCTCACAGTCTAAGAAGGCTAACCTGCCACTGTTCATATCCTCCCTGGTGAATCTGTTGTGTCGGTCCACCGAGTTAATGTGATCCGTGAATTGTGGTACGTCCTGAGATTTGATTTTCAGCCAGGTGTCATCCACATATCTGAACCAATGGCTTGGAGGTGTTCCAGGGTAGATTAGCAGAGCTCTCTTTTCCACTTCTTCCATGTACAAATTGGCCATGATGGGTGAAACTGGGGAGCCCACGGCACACCCATGTTTCTGCCTGTAGAACTGACCCTTGTATGTGAAACAGGTCTAATGAAGACACAGTTCAAACACACTTGGTGGATGCTGAGAGCGGTCCTGTTGCTGAGGTTGGGGTCTAATCTCTTACGGACTACCTCCAATGTTTCCGTGACTGGGATGCAAATGAAGAGAGATGTAACGTCGTACGAGACCATGGTTTCATCTGCCTGCATGATGACATCTCTCACCTTCTCAACAAAATCCAAAGTGTTCTGGATGTGGTGTTCAGAGCTGCCTATCAATGGGTTGAGGATCGAAGCCAGAAACTAAGAGATGTTACAAGTGACAGAGCTGATCATACAGGCTTTAAAGGAGGTCTTAAAGGTGCACCCTGTTTATATTTTTTTGGTTAACTATACAGACTTGGTGTAGATTCCCCTGGGTGTGACTTGTGGTCTGAGGTCTGGTCAGTAAAGTCAACTGCTTAAGACAATCTATCACCCTTTTCCTGTGACCACTACCTGGGTTTTGTTTCAAGGATTCATATTTTAGTATTTTATAGTATTTTTGTCACTGAGCTAAATTTTCTCATGAAGGTCTGTGTGGTTTAGCAAACCAACACCTGCTGTAGACTGCTGGATGGTGCTGTTGTTGTCCTTACTAAGCGGTGTAAGTACCTTCCTCTCCTCCATGCTGATATTGGATGCTGGGGACTTTGCTTTGCTGAGACAGGCCAACATTTTCATCCACAGTTGCTCTGCTTTCACATCTGCGGTGTTGTTGTTTTGAATTTCTGACTCTGTGGCTGTGATCAGTTACACAATCTCAGCATCATAGCAAAGTTCAGCCCTTTTGCAAGGATATTTTTCTCTGCTTGAGTGAGTTGTTGACAGTTTTTCTCTCTCTTACATGTCCACATCCTCCATGTGACATATCAGTGACCTTATGGCCAATAGTTAGTCAGTGGTCCTAGTTTAGGTCATTTTACAAATGTCCTGTTTATAAGGTTGGAAACCTGCAGTCAGCTGAGACTGAAGAAGTCACCTGATGATGACGAAGCGTTTCTCCCACTGAAAACAGATGAACAGAATCAACTGTCTGGGATTTCCTTACCCGGATGATTGAGCGTGCGTGAAGGCATACCTCCATCTAAGTTTTCTTATAGATTTTTTTTCTTCAGTCCATTTTTGGTCAACTTTTGTACCCTGGGAAAGACAGGCGAACTCCCTCACAAACAGTATGAAGAATAGGTATAACAGAGCTACTCTACAGGGCAAATGGTACAATAGCGCCATTTATTGGTCTTTTTAGGGTACTGCTTCATAGGAAACTTCAACATCTGCTGATTTTAATTCCATCCATTCTCTTCAAACATTCTGCTTGTCTAAAATAGTGGCAGGGGTTTGGACCTTAACCCAGCTGTCATCAGTCCAACCTGAGACAGTTGCCAGTCTAAAGGTAAGGGTTATAATTTTATTTTATTTGTAGTTTTTAAATCCTAGCACCAGAATAAATTAAACCCAGCTATAGCTGGGCGGGTGCCAACTGACAAAAATCTCGGCAGAAGTTCTTGAGAGAAGAGGCTGAATAGTTTAGGTGGGAACAGTAGGTTATATAAGACCAGACTGTTGTTTATTTATTTTTTATGAATGTTTGCTGATAATTCATGTTCCTCTGCATGTGGGGTGGTCACCTACTAACTGGAAGGTTGGTGGTTTGATCCTAGTCTGCTGCCAAATATCCTTGGGCAAAGACATTAACCCCATGTTGCATCTCTGATGTATCAATCAGAGTGTGGATGTTAGACAGGAAGTGTGTAGGAAAAAGTGACAACTAGTGTAGAGTGCTGTGAGTGCTCAGATAGAGCAGAAAAGTGTATCCAGTCCATTTACCATATGTGGGATTGATTTTAGCTCTGCTTTTAATTTGCCTCAGGTCCTTCTGAAAAACTGATCCAGCTGAATGTGGATCCATGTCTAATGGACCTTTAAACATGCAGTCATACATCCCTTACTTAAGAAACCTGGCCTTGATAGTTCTGTTATGTCGAATTTTAGACCTTTCTCCAAGCTTCCCTTTTTAAGTAAGATCTTGGAGAGGATTGTACATACCCAGCTGTTAGACTACTTGAATGACTCGCAGCTGTCTGAAATCTTTCAATCCGGTTTTAAGCCCTTTCACAGTAAGGAGACAGCTCTTGTTAAAGCTATGAATGACATTCTTGTTGCGACTGATTGTGGTAAATATGCTGTGCTTGTCTTATTGGACATGACAGCTGCATTTGACACAGTGGACCACGACCTGCTGATCTCCCGCTTACACCACTGTGTGGGAATTTCTGATTTGGCATTGTCGTGAATAAAATCATAACTTTCCGAAAGGAGTTTTTGTGTTAAGCTGGGGTTGGCCGCGTCCTCTGTGGCACCTCTGCTTTGGGGTGTCCCCCAGGGATCTATCCTCGGGCCCTTATTTTTCTCGCTGTATTTACTCGCTCTTGGTGCGATTTTTCGTAAACACAAAGTGTCATTTCATTTGTATGCCGATGACTGCCAGCTTTACCTTTTAGTCATTTGGATACCTCCTCATGTCAATCTCTGCTTGACTGTCTTAGCGATGTCAAATCATGGATGGCAAATAACTTTCTAAATTTTAATGATCAAAAACAGAATTTTATTTGGCCCGCATCGTTCTACTGATTCTCCAGATGTTGATTTTGGTGATTTGACCCCCCATTTGAAAAGTTCAATCACTGATCTTGGTGTTAAATTTGATTCCGCACTTACCTTCGATGGTCATGTAAATGTTAAAATCAGCTTTTTATCACCTCAGACGCCTGTCGAAGGTCAAACCTTTTCTTTTCAAACGCAATTTGGAAACTCTTATTCATGCTTTTATCACCTCACGTCTGGACTATTGTGATTCCCTTTTAATTGGGCTTGGGTCGGGCACTTTGTCAAGCCTGCAGTTAGTGCAAAATGCAGCAGCACGATTTTTAACCGGTAGTAGAAAATTCGATCACATCACTCCGGTTCTGGCTTCTTTACATTGGCTTCCCATTTAATTTAGGGTTCGTTTTAAAGTCCTTTTATTGGTTTTTAAATCTTTAAATTGTCTGGCTCCTGTATGCTTATCTGATTTGCTGAAGTCACATGTTCCTACTCGCTCCGTTCAGCTGAGCAGCTGTTGCTGTCGGTTCCTAAGTCGCGGCTGAAATGCAGAGGAGACCGATGCTTTGGAATAACCCGCCCCTCCATATTAGACAAGTGTCATCAGTGCAGGTCTTTAAGTCCAGATTGAAAACCTACTTTTATTCCCTAGCTTTTAGGAAACTGACACCTTTCTTATTAATTTATTGTATTTTAACTTTGCTAGTTGTTTTGATTTGTGTTGTTCAGCACTTTGGTCTGCCTGGTGTGTTTTTTTAAAGTGCTATACAAATAAACGATGATGAACTGGTATCGCTCTTTCATGTCAGACGGGCCACAGCAGGTGAAGCTGAACTCTGTCTTCTCTGACACGGCGTTTAGCACCTTTACACTCATGACTGTACTAGCTCCCAGCCAAATCCATATGTTGTGAAACTCTCAAGAATTACTAGCAGACCATCCTCACACAGGCAGACGGCATTATAACAGATCTGCATGCTCTGCATTCTGAGTATGTTTTATTAAAGTTCGGGCAACAGTACACAGCTTTTCTATGTCAGCACGACCAGTACAAGCACTCATTCCTTCCCTGTTAGTTAAGATGATTAATGGACACAGAGCACGAGAGGAACAGGTCCAGAATAACTAATTTGGTTCTTTAATCATGTTTAATCATTCCACTTGGGAACAAGTGTATTTTTAATGTACTTATTTGTTTTCATGAATCTGTGTATGTATTTAGATTTTGTTATTATATGGAGGAGTCCAGTGGGTCTGTCCAAGCATGAGCCTTTTAGCCAGCTGGTGTGGCGTTCAGACTAAGTTAAAGGTGGGTCGCTTGGTATCCAGCAGGACTGTGGTACCAAACCCATCCAGCAGGTTTGGTACCACAGTCTCCGCTCGGCGCCATATTAGACAGACGCTGGTGCGGAAGGTGGGGAAGGGGAGGAGGACTCCTCCTGATAAGGGTACTAACCTATACGCAAAATACTTATGGTTGACAAGTACTTGGGTAAACGTAGTCCCAGACTTGCTGCTTTCGTAGTTGTTGAGCACACTCGCCGGCAGAAATGACTTCGTTGACTCAGAGGAGTTCGGGCCTCGTGCAGAGGCGGACCGAAGCCTCGCGTAACGCCGCTGAGAAAGACCGACCGTCCGGCCAAGAAGACCACGGGCCCCGGCGAGCGGAGGATCAGGACGATGATGATACCGGAGACTCCAAAGAAACACGTCTTACACTGATGGAAGAAGTGTTGCTGTTAGGACTGAAGGACCGAGAGGTAATGGCAGATAAACTGCGCCTTAACGCTGTAGCAAAAGAGCTAAACGTTATCGCTCGGCTAACGTTAGCTGTAGTCTCCAAACAGCTCTATGTAAGTTAGCATCCCTGCTTACTACAATGCTAGCTGTAGCTAACAACAGTTGCTGTCTTCGGTCTGCAGCGAGATAGCTAATGTCTGGTTCTACACGATTATGAGAAGAAATGATATTTTCCAGTAGTTCAGCAGTAATGGTCGGAGAATAAGTGCGACGATCCTGGCGTTGATGTTAGTAGCTCCAAGCTAACACAATGAGTAAGAAGAATAAACGGAGTGGAGTCAAAGTAAAAAACTGTTTACAGGAGTGTTTGATTATAACTAATACTAAGTGCTACAGTACCAGTGAAAGGTGTGTTTAGATGTATCGATGATTTGCTGTCACTGAACTACGAACAGCAAGCAAAGTGAAATCTACCGATAAATCTAAAATCCTCGAGTACGGATTCAGTCCCGTTCACATAACATTAGGAATGCAACTAAAACGGAGTCATTCAACCTCCAAATTTAACAGGAAACTTGTGTCAGTTTAAACAAAAATACAAACCATGTTTGCTCGTTTTAACTTTGGCGTCAGCAACACAAACAACTGTTTTTTCTTCTGTAGAGAGTAAATGCAGCAGCTTCAGTAGCCAGATGACTGATGGAGGGTTTCAGGTACACAACAAGACTCCAGTTTATCACAAATTTAGCTGAGAAATGAAGACAAATGAGTTTCAGTGGGTGACCAAACATTATTCCTTCAGATCCATGTTGATAAAGTAGAGCGTGGTCCTCTCTCACCCATGCCACGGCTGTGGGACTCTGCTTTGATGACAAGCTGCTGTTGATTGGTTGTTAACAGAACTGATAATCTGATATTCAGGTCATCTAGAATTGAAATTGTCAACAATATTGAGACAAACGGTGCTGTGTTTGCCTCCTCCAGCTGACAGACAGACCAGCACTCAGTCCCTCCCTCACTGACTGAAGTAGTTTACATTCACAGCACTGAACAACTTCAGGAGGAATGTCAGAGGTCATAAAAGGTCTGCTGCAACAACAACTGTTAAATAATGATCATAAAAGTTAGCCTGGGTGGTGCACACATTAAAATGAGCCATTTACTCACAGTTGTCAGTCGTGTGACCGACTCACAACCCTGGTGGCCAAAACATGATTCCACTGTGTTGCTAACAGTGAACAACGATGACATTTGTGGTCCATATTCTGCCTCAAAAGTGTCCAAGTGTCTCCCAGAGCTCACTCAGCTTACACTGCTGTCAGTACGGACACATGCATATATGTTCTGTCAGGATCGGTGAGTAACTCTGTGGGAGGTGAGGAACAAGACATTTTTGATCGTCAAAGCAAAAGTAAGCGCACAGCTTACTCCCCTCCAGATCCAGAGCTCTTTGGAGCACGTTATCACGTCTCTGTATGTCGCTGCGTTCCTCTTTCCCTCGACTCTGATTGGTCTTCCAGTTCTTGCTGCTAGAAAGCCCCTCCACAGCATGATGCTGCCACCACCATGGGCAGCACCTGTAAGGAAGTGATGAGGGACGCCTGGTTTCCTCCAGACATGACGCTTGTCTTTCAGGCCAAAGAGTTCAATCTGTGTTTCATCAGACTTTTGTTTCTCATGGTCTGAGAGTCCCTCAGGTGACAAACTGCAAGCGCCTGTCATGTGCTGCTCAGATTAGCCAGCTCTAAGAAGTGTTTCCAAACTCCTGTTTATAGATGATGTTACTGTACTCTGGGACCTTCAGTGCCAGAAGTCTTTTTGTACCCTTCCCCTGATCTGTGCCTCGATACAGTCCTGGTTTACACACGTTCTTGGACTTGATGGCTGGGTTTGTGCTCTGACTTGTGCTGTTAGCTACGGGAGCTTATGTAGACAGCTGTGTGCCTTTCCCAATCATGTACAGTCAACTGAATTTACCACAAACAGGATGCAGTTCGATTCCCCCACCTCCCTTTATGGGGAGTTTGCAGGTTCTCCCGTGGTTGCGTGGGTTCTCTCCAGGCTCTCCAGCTCCGCCCACCATCCAAAGACATGCAGTTAGTGGGGTTGAGTTAGTTGGTGCCCTTAGGTGTGGATGTGAGTGTGAACGGTTGTTTGTCTCTGTGTGTTAGCCCTGTGGCACACTCATACACTGTGTGTTTAGAATGGGTCTAACTGAAAGTAATTCAATTCAGTTTTATTTATATAGCGCCAAATCACGACAAAAGTCGCCTCAAGGCGCCCCAAGTACCTGCAATGATTTGGCACTGAGCTCGTCGGCTTCTGGCACTCTTTGACAACCTGGATTGTGATGATGTGTCCCATTGCACAGGGCTACACCTCATTCTGGAATGACTGCATTTCATCAGGGCTGCGAGGGTGCATGCTGATCGAGCTGGCCCTCCGAGGACGCCTTCAGCTGGAGGCCTGTGGCATGAGGAGGAAAGGTCTGCTGGCCAGGAAGGTACGACACGGTTATGTTTAAGCTTTCACTGTGTACACAAGCTGTTTCCCGTTTAGACATCGTCACCCTGCTGGTGTATTAGTGTCATGGTGTCACGGCGTGTAGTGAAGGCCTGCACAGCAACGATCCTCTTTAACAGACGTGTAATATCAGCTGTTCATGTCCAAGCACACACCTAAAATCTCATGTTGTTACAGTTTTGTATCTTCTAATCAGTTTTTATTGCATTGAAGATGTTCTTTGTTTTTAATTCAGTTTCATTTCAGTTTAGTTTGGATTCATTCAAAATGTTTAGTTTTTATTAGTTATTAGTCTTTTTAACCCTTTAAAGCTGGTCGGAGCGGGCACACTCCGTTTTGCGTAACTATTTTTAAATCCCAGTAGCTCTGCAACCACGTAAGCTAGCGCAATAATTTTTTTCATAAGAAACCGGAGGAGTTGTACTTACATCTTATGCCATCAGCTTGTCCTCGGTCATGGTTTCCTTCCACATAAAGCTTTGCAAAAATTTCATAAAAAACACTTGCAGGAACAAAAACATAATATTCCAGAAACAGGCTTTGCCGATCCGATCAGCTGTTCATAGCACTTCCTACGTTGGAATAGACGTCAGCGCGAACTATCACATGTCCGCCATTACCTGCCCGAAACGGGAAGTGATGTCATTTTTTGCGGAAATGTCGTTTTTTACCTTCAGGGCCTCATGAGCCTATAGATTATCCCCACTGCGAGAGTCACCACATTCCCAAACCAGACACCGTGGATGGACAGATCGATCCGCACTGCAGTAAACGCCAGGACCGCCTCCTACAACGCGGGTCTCGCCACTGGCGATATGAGCGCCTACAAAGCGGCCTCATACGGCGTGCGGCGCGCGGTGAGAGATGCCAAACGCAGGTACCGGGAACGTGTGGAGTCCCGCTTCCACCAGGGCGACACACGGAGTATGTGGCACGGACTACGCACCATTACGGACTACAAAGCCAGGGACACTGCGCCGATCAACGCCGACTCTGCATTCACCAACGAGCTGAATCGGTTCTACGCCCGTTTCGAGGTTAGCCAGGCGGCTAATGCTATCTACCGCCTGACTACCGAGGACAGTGACGTCATCAGCGAGAGACCGGTGACCAGCATCGCGGAGCATGACGTCCGAGCGGCACTGAGGAGAGTGAACACAAGGAAAGCGGCGGGGCCAGACGGCATCACCGGCCGTCTGCTGCGCTGCTGTGCTGACCAGCTAGCAGGTGTGTTCACTTACATCTTCAACGAGTCCCTGGCGAAGTCTGTGGTCCCCACATGCTTCAAAAGATCCACCATCATCCCTGTGCCCAAGAACAGCAAACCCTCATCCCTGAACGATTACCGGCCAGTTGCACTGACCTCGGTAGTAATGAAGGTGTTTGAGAGGCTGCTGAAGAACATCATTCTCCATCAGCCCCAATCGCTGCAGTCTCACCACAGATCACGGACCTACAGATCCGCTGCAGTTCGCCTACAGATCCAACAGATCCACAGAGGATGCCATCGCCCACGTCCTACACACCACTCTCAGCCACGTGGACAAGAAACAGGGTAACTATGTGCGAATGCTGTTTGTTGATTACAGTTCAGCGTTTAACACAATAGTGCCCTGCAGACTGTTCACAAAGCTGAGGGATCTGGGACTTAACAGCCGTCTGTGTGCATGGGTGTTGGACTTCCTCACTGGCAGAACTCAGGTGGTGAGGGTGGGCAGGTGCTTCTCCAACAGCATCACCATCAACACAGGAGCACCTCAGGGATGTGTCCTCTCGCCACTGCTCTACTCCCTCTACACTTCAGACTGTGTGGCCACCCATGGCTCCAACACCATTGTGAAGTTTGCTGACGACACAGTGGTGTTGGGTGCCATCTCCAACAACGATGAGGCGGCCTACATGGATGAAGTGAAGAATCTGGCATCGTGGTGCCAGGACAACCACCTCCAGCTGAACGTCAGCAAGACCAAGGAGCTGGTGGTGGACTTCAGAAGGGGTCAGCACAGAGACTACAAGCCCATTATCATCAATGGAGCTCCAGTGGAGAGGGTGCAGTCCTTCAAGTATCTTGGTGTCCACATCTCCTCAGACCTGACATGGGCTGCCCACATTCAGGTCCAGACCAAAAAGGCTAGGCAGCGCCTGTATCACCTACGACAACTGAGGAAGTTCAGGGTCTCTCCAAATAGAGCAGGGCGATATGGCCAAAAATATTTATCACGATATATATTTGAAAATTTGCGATAACGATATAACTGACGATATAATTGATGCGAGACAAAATACAACTCCACAACATTACTAGCGCAAAAAGACAACCTTCCATTTATTTTCACTTAAACAAGAAGCTGGTTTTTATGTACATTAAAGCTTTATAAAAATGTAACAGTGCAAATGCAAATTCCTTGCTGAAAGTTTAACCAAAAGGCATTTCCAGTAGAAATGGGCTGACATATCCTGAGCATAACCATGTATAATATCCACTGAAGTTAAAAAGAGGTGCTTTGCAACATTAAACTGCAGTGTGCATGTGCATTAAGCGAAACAAACAGTCAGATAATCAAACTTTATTAAACTCATTCTTCTTGCTTCCTCCACTTCTGTACCATTGATTCATTAATGTTGAATTCTCTGCAGCTGCTCTATTCCCATGTTGTTGCAGTATATTAATGACTAACCTCGTATTGTGGATGGATTATCTCAGTTGTTCTCCTGACTGAAGTTTGGTCCGTTTACAGCATCCTGCCATGCGATTGCATTTGTCTCTAACCATGAGGAACCTTAACGTTAACTTTTATAAGTGGAAAAGTGTTAGTGTTTGTCCTCCAGCTTCACCTGTTTATGTTATGCTAACATAGCTGTGTCGCTAGCGATCACGTAGCACATCATTATATACCAGCTAGCCCAACTTCAGTAACCCTACAAACGTCACTGCTGTTTAGTTTCCTGTCTTCATTTATGTTGGAAGTGATAGCAGAGCTGTACGTTTGATTTTTTTCAGAAATCTCTCAGTCAGAACATGCTATATCATGCTGGTACTAGCGTAACTAGCGAGCTAACTTCCGCTAGCTTCCTGCTAACTTCTAACTCCGTTAAATGTAATAACATTTTGTTTTCATGGATGCCTGGAAGTTAAACTTCATAGTTACACCTGGTAAAGCAGCAATGCTGATCGTTTTATTAAAGATGAAAGAATTTAGACAGTTTTTAACTCTCAGTGATGCTGCAGTGTTCGTTTGACCTGAAGATACGGAGTTTAGGACCCAGATTACTCCCAGATTTAAGAGCATCTTAGTCCGACGGCCGCTTGCATGTTCTGCAAAAAAATGTGCTTTGTCGTGTATCTGACGGACAAACACCAAACCAGTTCCACATCACTGAAGTTGCACCATTTTTACAAACCAATTCTGGTTCATCTGTTTCACTCAACAATCGGCCATGTGCGTATGAAAACAAAGGCACTGCGCATGCGCGTTTTACTCATATTCTATCGCGATATTTCATTTTCCTATCGTTGCCTAACATTATACCGGTATTACCGTGAACGGTATAATATGGCCCAGCCCTACTCCAAAGATCCTCAGGATTTTCTATACAGGCGCTGTGGAGAGCATCCTCACACAGAACATGACATCGTGGTTTGGGAACAGCTGTGTGAAGGACCAAAAAGCTCTCCAGAGAGTGATCCGTACAGCAGAACGCTGCTGCAGGATTGCTCTCCCCCCGCTTCAGGACACCTACACCAGGAGATGCCGGACTAGAGCAGAGCAGATACTGAAGGACCCGTCCCATCCTGGCAACAAACTGTTCCAACTTCTGCAATCTGGTAGAAGGTTCCGCATCTTCCGGGCAAGGACAGAGAGACTCAAGAGGAGCTTCTATCCCCAAGCCATCCGTGCCCTAAACACACACACCCGCCCTCTCACATCATCTATAATTGACTGAGACAGGACTCTTCCAGACACTAAACCAAGGCACAATGTACATTTCAATTCCTTTAATTTTAAATATGTTTATATTGTCTATCCTGTAAAATAGTCAGATGTCTATTCATATTAATGTACAGAATTCACCTGCTTGCTGCTACTACTGCACATTCACCCAGTGTATATACTATATGTTATATATATATATATATATATATATATAAGTCCGAGGGCGTGCGGTGTGTGTGTTTGGTGTGTGTGTGTGTGTGTGTGGGTATTCCGTTGTGCTGGTTTTTATGTATATTATATGTATATTATATGTATATATATATGTATATATATATGTATATATGTATATATATATGTATATATGTATATATGTATATATGTATATATGTATATATATGTATATAAATAAATAAATAAATAAATAAATAAATAAACGTTTTGTGATATATGTGGTTGTCGGGACGATGAATGTCTTATTTCGGGATATAACATTTTGGTCATGGTATTACAATAAACCACAACTTAAAGTTTTACTAATAATGCGCTAATAAAAGGTTTCACCAAACTAGCAAATACTAAAACTGAGCATCGTTTTATTTTATTTTGATGTTAATTTTTGATAACAAAACATCAGGCTGAGATTTGATGTGTTTCTCAACAGCGATGCTCCATCTGATGGCTGCTTAGGACACAACCATTTATCATAATTGAGAATAAAATTTTAACAGATTAACTGACTAGTAAGTCTGGTACTGACTAGTGACAGCAGCGACGATGACTAGTCCCACACATGCCTAGTTGTATTTTTTTTATCTGTCTTGTGTGAAACTTGTATGAAAAGCATACAAGAGTGAAAACAGATATAAGATCCCTTGAAAAATTATATAATGAAACTTGTATGTTTTGTATACTTCCTAAAAAAAAAAAAATGAAAGTAATGAGAAAGTGGCCACTTTCACGAGTACATCATATGTTTTTACTATTTCTTTTCCATATGGGTTAGTTCACTCAGTGCGGTTTCACGTCGTGTCAGTCTTTACTATAATAATCTGCTCCCACTTTGTTGGTAAGGACTTTTTCATGGTTCAGCAAAGCCTGGATTAACTTAAGGATTCTTTCAGGGTTAAGAACATTTCCACGCTCTGCCTGCTCTGATTCTGGATGCATTTGCAGGTGATTTGCAAGTCAGATGCTCCTACAGGTGATGTGCTCCTGGACGAAGCTCTCAAACATATCAAAGACACTCAGCCACCAGAGACTGTGCAGAGCTGGATCGAGCTGCTCAGCGGTGAGTTCAGCTGTCCTGCTGCTGTGGGCTCTCCCACTGCACTGTGTGCTTCCTCACTGTGTTTCCAAGTGACTCTTAGCAAAACACTGTGTCTGCAGGTGAAGTATAGTTAGAGTGTGAGTGCTGTGATGTGTGCACTGTGAAGCAGGTAAATAACAGTCTTCCTGAATAGGTTGACAGGCATATTGTTGTAACAACCAGTCCACCAACAACTTTGAAGAACCGGCATCTCCAATCACACCAAACTGTCTACAGTTTATTGAGCTAAAGGTTCATTGAGGCCTTTGCCGTACTGGCGCTGATGCGGTTCTTCCTGTTGTCTGTGGTGTAGGCGTAGCTGAGCTGGTTATGCTGGCGTGTGACGGCACTAACGCTCTCTGTTCTGTTGGCTCCTTGTAGGAGAGACGTGGAACCCGTTGAAGCTTCATTACCAGCTGAGGAACGTCCGTGAACGGCTGGCCAAAAACCTGGTGGAAAAAGGTGTCCTGACTACGGAGAAGCAGAACTTTTTGCTGTTTGACATGACGACACATCCCCTGACCAACAACAACATCAAACAGCGCCTCATTAAGAAGGTGCAGGAGGCTGTGCTGGACAAGTGGGTGAATGATCCTCATCGAATGGACAAGCGGCTCCTGGCTCTCATCTTCTTAGCCCATTCCTCTGATGTTCTGGAAAATGCCTTTGCCCCCTTGTTAGATGATCAGTATGACCTCGCCATGAAGAGAGTGCGGCAGCTGCTGGAACTGGAGCCAGAAGGGGAGAGCATGAAGGCCAACACCAACGAGCTGCTATGGGCTGTGGTGGCTGCTTTCACTAAATGAGGGAACAGCAGGCAGTGGCACTGACGTGACAGTGGGGGTGAAAATTACTCCTGACCCCGACATTTTGACTTTAGTGACTTCTGGTACCAGACGCCTGGATTTTGTGGCATGGGCTGCCCTGTTTCCTCTTCCTGTTTCTTTTCCTTCCTGATGATTCTCTTTGATGATGCTCCATGACCCTGTCTCTACCCTGCATCAGTTGTGTTCACTTTCATAAAAACTAAGCGTGGTTAAATGCCACATCACATGAA
The DNA here is from genome assembly GCF_018398535.1 of Haplochromis burtoni. Lineage (NCBI taxonomy): Eukaryota > Metazoa > Chordata > Actinopteri > Cichliformes > Cichlidae > Haplochromis > Haplochromis burtoni. Next base: position 13,573 of record NW_024583271.1, on the reverse strand, counting down.
GTGCTTGCTGATGGTATGGGTAGGCCTGAAATCACTGATTCATATCCTGTTTGTTTTTTTTGTTTTTGTTTTTTAAGAGTGGTACAGATGTCACAGGTTATCAACAATGATGTACATGTGCACAGCAGCAGGAAAGTAAAAGGTTAGATGAGCTGGAGTCTAATTTATTGGGAGTAACATCTGTACTGGTCCACTCTGTGACTGTGGGCCACCATCAGATTGAGTTCCAGATGCTTGCTCAGTTGTTGGGACACTAACTCCTGTTTGGTTTGGCTCTGTTGTGCTGCTGGCATAGTTAGAAGTGAGTCACTGAAAACCAGTATAAATTTGATCGTGATGATGAAACATCTCCTACAATACCAGTGTGGCCACCGTCGAGGCACGAGCACGGACCCGTACATGATGGAGCGAGCCTTGCATCATCAACGCACCCAGTGACGGACGATGCTGTAGCACTGAAGCTATCCTGGCTCCATGTTCTTACTAACCCACAGGATTTTGTTTTCATTTGACACCAGTCTGTAGCTCTGTAACGTCACTGGTTTGTATGGTCGTTTACATGTTGGGAATGAAGAAGTAAAACTTGATGTATAGCTCGCTCACACTTGGACCAGGCTTTTGACTAGAGAAGTGCAATTTCAGCTCCAATTTTGAACAACTTTGAGAACCCATGATGATAATAAACCAAGTTCCTCTCTGGTTTGCAAAAATGCTGGCATCAAGTGTTGAGAAGCCAAAAGTCATTTCCCATCAGGCTGTGGCAGTTTCCAGTTCAACGCAGAACAACATCAGACACCATAAAAGCAGCTAAGTGCTGTCGGCCTGGGGCGGCGCGCCCGTGTCGTCGTTAGCGCTGTGGTGTCTCGTGGTTGGCTGAGGCCTTTTGTGTGGACTTTGCATGCTCTCCCTGTACTGCATGGGTTTGCTCCAGCTAGTCCTCCCACAGTCAAGACATGCATGCTTGGGTAAATGGTCATTCTAAGGTGGTCATGGAGATGATGTGCATGAAGTGTACAGAATAAAGTCCTGTGTGTATGTGTGGTTGGTAAAGACTAGAGCTATACAGATGTGAGCGGTCTCGCTGTTCGTGGAGGAGTTCCTGTGGGATTAACACGGCTGATCGTGGACCAGGGCACGCTCCTGCAGAAGGTGCTTTGGATTTGAGCTTCTGTTGTTTCTGTGCTGATCAAAGGAGAAATGTTCTCAAAAGTAGTTGAACAAAAACAGTTCTGAATTATTTGTAATGAAAACAGATTTTGGTGCAGGACTAATATCAGCCCTATAAGGAGTTTGGAAAGAGCTGATGACCTTCACAGACACACACCGGCTAATGTTAGCACGCCAGGGTTAAAGCAGCAGGTGGTGGGACAGCGCCTTTTTACTCTGTTTACTAAGAATCAAATGTTCCACTTTGATAGAGAATAAACTCAGCATCAGTGACGGCTACAGTTGGTACATTCCCAACTAGAATGACACATTTCAGTGAGACATGGTGCTGAATGCAGGCTCCTCCTCCAGCATGTGCTCACGCTGCCTGGTCTTGGGTGCATAAAATAAAAGTGTTCACTGAGTGAAACGAGCTCCGTCTGATGACTCATAATCCACCTCTTCTCCAGTACAGGGAGACTCCAGGAACCTCCAAACAGCAAAGTCCCAAACTGACTGTTTACGTTACTCTGATGCGATGTACTGTCTGCACCACACAAGCTCAGCTTGGGAACCTGGACACTCCGTCTAATCGAGAACGTCATCTGAAAAGTAAGCAGGTTCCTTCACCAGTAACAACCACGGCACACCAAAAACAAAAGGCCTTAAGAACTGCACAAACTGATTGCATCATGTTCATCGATGTGTATCTTTAATGCCATTATTTCTTCTTGGAAGCAGTTTTCAGTTTAAATGAGTATGAACCGTACCACTATCAGTGGAAAGAGTGTGGGTCTGTGATCTCAGTGAACCCACACAAGATGTGCCCAGGAGTTCTGAGGTTATTTTAACTTGGTGGACTAATCCCATTGTGAAGTCAGAGGGTTAATCAGTAAAGTGTAACCTACAGTATGTAAATCAGAAGCTCTGTGTTTACATCTTTGCCCACTGTGGTTCTCAGTGGAGCCGATGTAGCCATTGTCTCTACGTTTTAGCTGAACTCCTCAGATTGAGCCGTCTGTTGGATAGCTGGGTACACGTCAGGCTGTCAGAAGAATCGAACCTCACATTCTCCTATTGATGTGTTTGAATTAGGCATAAGTTTATGGTTCGCTGTCAAAATGTACAAAGCCTTTTCCTCATGAACGTGATGAAGGATGTTGCTTAATTAGGATGACCTTCTTCTTTTCCATATCTAACAAGAGAAGAGACATCAGGAGGCTTGTGCATAAGGCATGACATGTTGCAGCAAAGTGATGTGTGCTCTCTAAATAAAGGGACCTCCAGTCTGTGTACTGTCCTGAAAACAGATCCAAGAACAGCCAGATCATAACGTGTGACTTAGATGTTTAAACCAAACTCTGTGCTTGTGCGAGCCGTGTAGCACTAATCTGCCAGGCCAGCTTCAATTCCAATGAAAATGATTGAACAGAAGTCACAGACACACCCACTCATGGTTTTTGTTGTTATTTGTTTGCAACACAGTGAATTCAGTCAGAATAAATGCAACTTTTATACAAAGTCCACCAAATGATAGATGACACAGCTGGGCACAGATGTGTGGTGCAGCCTGTTGTAGCGTACTGATAAACACAGCTTCACCAAACACTAGTGAAGTCTTACAGGGACGTTTAGGTTTGAATGTAAACACCAGGTAGAGTGGACTGTGTCACCCTGTCGGTGGGTCGAGTGTGACACACTGATACACTGCACTGCATTCAGCACTCTGTCACCACAAACCTGAATAGTAAATGGAACAGTTCTTTCAAAGCGCTTCACACTCATTCATACAAGCACCGTTTGCTCTTTCTGTGTGTGTTAAACGTCACACACTTCGTACACTCACGGACGCTCTGGAGAGCAACGTTTTAGCTCAAAGTGTGATGTGGGCTGAATGTTACTTTAGTTTGTTTAGTGATGATTCACTTCTCACCTCGTACATCGACTCTAAACTGCTTAAGAGGAGGTTCTGTTCAAGGTTACAGGTGTGATTGAACAGGTATACAATCACAGCTCACTGACCAATCAGCCTGGAGAATAGCACCACCAGTCCTGGATGAGCCATGCTGTGGCTGCCTGTGCTCAGAAGAGGAAATCAACATTACCTTCATTTAGCTTCATGTGGCTTATAATTTAAAAAAAAAGGAAATTGGAGTTCTGGACAGTCACAAACATGCCTCCTAATCAGTGTACAAACATCTAAATACATATAATGAAAGAACAACACAAAAATCAGACAGTTAAAGATAACGCTCATCCCAGCACTTTGCATGTTTGTTAGTCGACGCTGAGTGAAACAACGTAGTCACTGCAGGTCCAACAACACAACTGAGTGACCCTGGGGATGTTAGCCATCCTCATTAAGACCTCTGGTTAGTGTTACCAAAGTGCATTTATACAATGTAGCTGATATTTAATGGGGGGGGGAGTTAATGGAGAATCAACTTAAACTGGCTTCTTGTCAAAAATCACGACTCATGAAAGCACAGCGAGAGGAAACGCTTCGTGTGCCTTCAGCTGGTGATGAGCAGCGGTCAGTCTGGGACGGCTGCGTCTTTTACCTGTGACAAAGTGAACAGAAACACACGTCATAGCTCCTTACATCCACTCGTATGCACTGTTTGTGACTTTTTTTGAAATGGGACATAACTGTGTTTGACCTTTTGTGTTACTAATGTTACTTCTTTTGCAGATATTAGCTGCTTCCAACATTACAGGTTATATTAAATACAGTTTATGTTCAAAACGTCGAATCATGAAACGGACAAAACGTAGAAAAGGAATCGTAAGTGTTCTTTGTGCAGACACAAACCTTAAACTTACTCAATTCCTTTGACCTTCAGCTCATCTCGAACTCGGCTGAGATACTCGGGGTCGGGGTATCCGTAGCTGTAACACAGTCACAGGAAAATAAGTGCTGCCTTATATTCTTACTGTTGCACGTTATTAACTGCTGTCTACTCTTGTCCTTGATTGTGGTACGCTCGCCTCTATCCTCTCACCACCCAGCAGCAGATGGCTGCCTGGTTCTGCTGGTGTCTGAAACGTCCAGCATGTTGTTCATAAGGCTGTCTGGCTGTAAGGTGGGCTAATATGTAAGGTGTCTAACTTAAATGACATAGAAAGCACCTGGTAAACTAGCACTAACAAACCAAACTGAACTACAGCCAGTTTCACCTGTGATGAAAACTAATAATGAGCCTGAGACATTAACACAGACTGATGTAAAATAAAGGAATCGATACACGCTAGTTCTCTTTGCAAGGGAAGAACTGTTCGGAGGCAAAAACCTGCTGACATGCACTCATCAGTAAATTTGTAAGGGGACGTCCACACAGCAGGTGCCGTCCAGAGACCGCAGCATGGACATGAAAGTAAGCGACTTCAAGCAACAGTGAACAAAAGAACCACCGATGTGGTAAATAAAGTGTGATCTCTGCAACCGGTGCTTGAAATGTTCACTAGCGATGCTTCCTGTGTGGACGCCCCTTAAATATAGAAGAGACTGAGGGTACAATCAATCCAAAATGATCGATCAATGAGCTGCAGTGTTGCCATTGTCCTTACTGAGTCGGTCCTCCATGTGTTGAGGTTTTGTGGTGGATATCGTTCCATGTGACTGTATTGTTTCTGCCACTGGTAGTGGAGCGTCCGATGGTGAAAATGAGTCTCTGATCGAAGGCTCGCCTCAGCAGGCCCAGCACCATCCTGCCCTCCGGGGAGTCTGGAAGGTAGGCTGTCCGGGATGCTCCTTCATATGGTTGACCTGGGCTGGGATGCTCCTCCTGCAGACAGACAGAAAAGGTTTCTCTGCTTTATCTAACTTGCCTAGACTCAATGTGGATTTGGCTCTCAGGTAGCTGTAGTTTGCAGTTGCTTTCTTTATTACTCTTTATAAAAGTAAAGCTTATATGTGCTGAGAAATTCTTAAAATTATGCACACAAGACAGAAGTTGTGAGTCTCACACGAATGAACCCACCCGTGTGCTTCATGTACACTCAGCTAGTACACAGGAGTACGACCTCCAAAACACCTCTTTGAGTTTTTGTTTGATGTGACAAATATTTAATATTGCACGCCCTTCCTAACACAGCCCTCCCAGTTCTCCAGGCTGGTGACATCAGGAGCACACTGGGTCCTGCTCTGATCAAAGAGTTCACGTTGACACGAGTCTGTGTTGGATTCTGATCTTTCACTGTGTAATTACTGAATTTAGTACAGACCACTGTTTTACTGAAAAATGTAATGTGATTCCAGTAACATGAACTTTGTGACACATTACACCCAACACTGACCGTATAACAGTGGCAATAAATCAAGCTTTGCCACACAGACGAGATCATAACACCTCGATAAGACCAGTATCTGAGGTGTCAACAACACAACTTCAAAAGCTGCAGTTTGTCACCCCTGCAGGATCAGACGGGGCCAACGCTGTGACCAATGCTGCCTGATGCTCATGGCAGCAGACATGCCTGCTGTAGGGTTTTCTTTACAGTACAATATAAAGCACCTCCAGGTGATTCTTGTAGCGATTTGGTTCTATATAAATAAAATTAAATACAACAAGTTACATTTTGTCAATGAACTAGCCAAAGCCATAATTCACTGACACGTGAACTGGGGCAATGGAAAGCTACATGACTGACTGCTCACAACAACACAACCAAGAGGGTCATGCAATTGGACAAACACGCTCACTGCAAGAGTCAGACAGGATCAAATCTGGTGCAGGTACTGATAAGAGTAGTAGAAGGGTCACCAGGACCAGGTGGTGACAGGAGCTAGACTCAGGCTATCTATCTATCAGGTATCTTGTTTTAGATTCAGATTGCTCCGTGAGACGATCTCAAGGTCACCTGACATTAGTACAGCAAAATAAAAACAGACGATTAAATAAAGTAAATAGAGTCACAACTCTAAAACTAATCAAGGTACCAAGAGACTAGGACCAAGTTATAATGGCGGGTATGCAGTTCTGAACAGATGGATGTTGACATGTGATTTAAAGGAGAAGTGGTGTGGTGCTCTGGTGGAAGTGCAGCCCAGAGTTTTGTGGTAGTGAGGTGAGCAGATGGAACATTTTTCTGATGATGATGATGATGATGTGAAACCTAGATGCTGCAGACTGGGGTCATGAAAGGGTAACAAAAACACACACACACTAAAAGTTAAGTTAAGAATATTATATAAGAATATATAATATATAAGTTATATAAGAATATTCTGCTGTCTGGATTTAGCCTATGCCTTAGTCTTATTTCTGTGTTTAATAATTATGAGTCTGACCGGGTCAAACATGTCTGCCTGAAACCAGGAAGCAGATCACAGAGAAAATGACCTTGTATCTCCACTCTTACCTTTTGAATGCCACGTGGAATATAATAGTGGATGACTATTGTTCCATACTTCTCATAACCAGGCAAAGGTGAAGTGTTTTTGGTGACCTCCATAGCGCCTCCATCAGGCTGTGTCCCCTTTAGAGTGCCATATAACTCCCCACAGGTGGGACAGACTGGCTTGTATACAAAAGCTTTCTCCAGACAGTCGCTGCAGAAAGAGTGCTTGCACCGCAGTGTCTTTTTCTTATTTCTGACTATTGTTTCCATACAGATGGGGCAGGATTCATCATCAGGATCTTTGTGTGCCGATGAAGACGCTGAGATTCTGTTGCTCAGACTGTCTGTTGGAGTTTTGCTGACCAGACGCTTGGTTGAATGATTTTTCCAAAGAAACTCCTTAAATTCAGCTATGTGTGGAAAAGGTCCCATGACTGTTAGTTTATTGTTGCTTGGTTCAAAGATGAGAGTTGGGAATTTTCTCTGCAGCTTGTTGTGCTCGTGTAGATCCCCAGGGACAGATATGATGTGCAGGTCAGACGCAACTCTCTGGTAAAATGTGATGAACCTCTGCCTGACAAAGGCAGCTTGGCGGAACGAGTCGCTCTGTGGTCTGAAAGTAATCCGTGCAGTGATGTCAGACTGTGGTACAGGGACCAGTGAACAGTTTCCAAGAATTTTTCCAAGTTTTTCTTCACATTTTTTATTAATGTAGTCCATAACAACCCGAGACACTTCCACAGATTTGACACGAGTGGAAGCGTGATGACTGTGCTGACCTGTCCGTCCATGTGTAGCAGTACTGTGATGATCGGTCGCTCTTTGGCATCTTCTTACAAGTTTGTGCAGCTGTTCAAAGGTTCCTTTCACTCTGTAACAGGAACCCTTCTTCTCATAGGAGTAACAATCCTTCCTGCTTTCAACAATGTTCTTTAATGTTCCCTTATCTTTAAAAGGAGTTTCATCAATGCTGAGAATGATGTCTGTGAAAAACTGCAACGAGACAGGACAGCTTTAGTTATTTGATCATCAATGCCATTAAAATGCACTACATTATAATAAAGCTCAGAATATTGAGTCAAGAACTGTGTCCATACCAGAGCTGCCACGTTAGACAAACAAATAGAAACACAATAGAATAGAATAGCCTGTTATTGTCACAAAATTCTTGGTGCTCCACACCAGCTGTGCACGACATATAGGACAACAGGAATAACCATAACCACCCTTAACCCACACATGCACTGATAACACAGTCCCACCCCCCATTCTCCTCTATGAATGTGCAATACTAAATTCTATGTGCAATAACCTGAACTGTATATACAAACATTATTTATTTACATATTTACTTTTTTTTTTTTTACACCGGATTGTATATTTGTACATTTTATATATATTTTTAATACTGCTGCAGAACTGTGCACCCCGCCCCCGTGTTTGCACTGAGTAGGAGATGCTCTGTATCTCATTGTACAACTGTATAGTGACAATAAAGGCATTCTATTCTAATCTACTCTACTCTATTCTATTCTACATAACAAACAAGATGAATATTCCACTGCGTTAAGGTCAGGAAGATCTCTAAGTATTATCATTAATGAAGATGATGATGATTATGATTCATGTTATGAAGAATAGTGCCATCAAAAAGAACATCATGTTCAGTATTGTACCATTGTGATGGCCAATGTGATGATTTTGTGGATAATTAAAGTCAGTCATATATCCACAAACACAACAAGCTGAAAGTCAGTGATGCTGCTCGGTTTGCAGTCCTGAACATCACGGCACAAGCAGGATTCACTGCACTGTTAATGTTAGCTATGTTATATTGCTGCCTCTGCTCGGTGGTGTCGAGCCAAATGCACTTTAACGTGTGTTTGAACGAGCTGACGGTTCACTCGTTAAGCTGAAAGAAAGATGCTTTAATCACAGCAGTCACACATGTGTCCACTGCACCATCTGGAACTCTTCTTGTTTAGCATTCGTAATAACACAAACACTAAATCCTGCTTCTCTGGTGCTGTTGTGTAGCAGTGTGTACACC
>NW_024583271.1:0-4183 GCF_018398535.1 Haplochromis burtoni | reverse complement strand
ATACTTGAGTGTCTTTGAGTGAAGATTTAAGGTGATAGGACATATAAATAGCTGCAACTTGAATCTTTACTGAAGCTCAGTATTTGACACAGAGTTCACTCACATGTGCTGCACCAGTGTACAATAGAAATGATTTGATTTGAGAGTTCAAACGCACTGCTGTAATAACTAATAATGATTAGTATAATAACTATAATATTGGCCATCTCATATTTACACTGACTTTAGTCTCATGAACAACATGAGCTAATTGTTATTTACTAGCTAATCTTTGTTCAGTACAGAAATGAAGCCCAACAATCATGTTTTACAGTCCTGTGGTCTCAGCCTCAGATACTTATTAAATCACACAAAGCTCATGTAGAAACAAACGAACAAAATGTGTTCTCCTTCTTTTCTGTCAACCACACGTTTCCCGCTATCATGGTTGCTAGGCAACCTGGGCAGCGCGACGGAGGCTAGACCGTCCCGCTTCACAAGCCTCACACTTCCGGCCTTAGCGGTCTTTGAGTACGCGGCCCTTGAGGACCGTTGAGGCTGCATACTTTAAGGCTGCAGACCCTGAATTGGGAAACAGCCGAAGTCTCCTTAAATTCAGGGAAATGTAGGACGCATTTGACGGACGCATTTCGAGCAACCTTCGTCGCGTCGCTGTGACGTAATCGGCCTTAAAATGCGGCCTTTAAGGCTGCAGACCCTGAACTGGGATACAGCCAAAGTACCGTAGCACGAGTGGAAGAGCTCAGAGCAGAAATGTGCTCGTATTAATCAGAGATTCACAGCTTGATAGGTAGGGTGTTTTGTCAGAACACCGGAAGTCGTATTAAACAGCGGTGTGAGCGCCGTATCGCAGTTAACTCTGTTAACGCTGTTTTGTATAAGCTGCTTTTGCGATGAACTAAAGAAGAGAAAGCAGCGCACTCTAACCCTACGTGCTGCCAGAGCAACTGCGCAGATACGGTGCAGGCTACACTGCGCAAACCGGACCGCCGTAAAAACGTTGTTGTGCTTCCGTCGCGCTTTAGCTGTACGTGAGAACAGAAGCACCTACCTCTGCTCTGCTGATCGCGGACATTGCAGCTGTCTGTGGACTCGGCGCAGACCTGACCTTCGCCTGCTTTCACTTTCAGCCTTTGTTCATCACGTGATCAAACTGGAAACAACTTTTTTTAACCTTGAATTTTTTTTTTCAAAACTTTATTTGAAATTGTAACGTGAACAGTCAGTCATTCCAGTTCAGTTTGTACAGTAGAGATACAGGACAAATCAGCGCAACAATAAGCAGTACACTGAAAATAAGAAGGGTAAATAAATAAATAAAGGGAAAAAAGAGGGACGTGACAGACTTCATAATAGCTTTGTACTTGAAAATTGTATCTGTGACAGCTCATTTGTTGAAAATTTCGGAATGGATTTCAATCAATGATAAACCTTTTTTATTTGAAGTTAATTTAAGAGAGTTTAAGTAATATTCCATTTCAATCAAAAACAAATGGGTTGAGTTTTGAAATTTACATTTATGTGTGTGGACTTTCCCTAGTAAGATATAAAGATTGACAATGGTACACTAACTTTTTTCCTTTGGTTTCAAAATAAGTGATAATGTCCTTCCCTTCAATTTCGACTTTGTATGTTGTTTTGTACAGTATAGAATTTCAAGTTCTCTCCAAAATGTAGCACTATATGAACAGCCATTAAACAAATGAGTTACACTTTCAGTTTTAGTTTTACAAAAGGTACATTTTCTATCAGTGTCACAGAATCTTGAAATGTTGTGTATATGTTATGTTTTAAAATGTTATGTAGTATTTTCCTGTTGTAAATGTAATTCTCTTATTTTGTTTGTGATACAAAATCTAAAAGGAATAAGCCTTGCCTTATCCCAGTTGATATTTTCAAAAATAGCATTCCAAAAAAACTTCCTTCTTGGAGTTATTTTCTTCGCATTATACAAACATTCTCTAATATGTTTATTGGTGCATTTCTTGCTTAAGAGATCAATACCATTTATATAAAGAGTGTTAACGGATGCATGTGGTGTGTTCTATTTTTTGTAGCCTTTCATTAAATCAATCAGTCCACTAGGAACGGACTTTATTACTGAACTAAAATCTTTAAATTTGATAGGGAATGTTTTTTCAGTAATAAAGTCATTATAACTAAGTAGTTGGCCTTCAGCGTCAAATAAGTCTTTTAAATAGATTAGTTTTTTATCAATCCAAGTCTGCAAATAAAGTGATTTGTTCCTTTTAGTGATACATTCATTATTCCAGATAATAGATCTATGTGGAGAAAAGTTATGTGAACAACATCGTTTCCAAGCTGTTTTTAACTGGTAACTTTGATATACTGTAATTACAAGACAATAAGAACTGTAGACCTCCAACATTTCTAAAAATGTTATGTGGAATGAAATGCCATAATGATCCAGGAGATTTTAAGCATTCTTTTAGCCATTTCACCTTAAATGTATAGTTCAGGTCCATGAAGTCCAGAAGGCCAAAACCACCTTTATTTTTAGTTCCACAAAGCAATGATTTTTCAGATGATGGTGCTTATTCTTCCATACAAAGTTAACAAAATATTTTTACACATGGAATCATACACATTAACGGAAAGGGCTGGATACACTAATCTGGAAACACCTCCAGTCAAAAGGATTCTACCAAAAATTGATAGGTCTCTTTGGAGCCATAAGTTCAACATAGTTTTAGTTTTTTCCATCCTGGGAGAGAAATTGAGTTGTTGACGCTCCGTGTCATTCTTACAGACATGAATACCAAGGTATCTAACACAGTTTTTGACAGGAATATCGTATAAAGATTTGACATTTGATTGGTACAAAAATAAAATTTCACATTTAGACTTATTTTTAATCCAGAAGCAGTTGAGAATTTGTCTATTAATGAAATAGCCTTTTCAATCTGATCTTTGTTTTTTAAGAATAAAACGGTGTCATCTGCTAGTTGAGTCAGTCTGATTTCTTTACCCATAACAGATAAACCTTTAATTACTGGGCTATTCAAAATGTGTAATGAAAGTAGTTCAGCCACAATCAAAAATAAAAAGGGCGAAATTGGGCAACCCTGGCGAACAGATCTCATGACTGGAAATCTTAGTACTATTTGGATATAGTATAACACAACTGTCAATATATTTATAAAACATTTTGATAGTTGACACAAAGTGTGGACCAAAACCAAAAGTTTTCAGTGCTTTAAATAAGCAATAATGTTCTACCGTATCGAAAGCTTTATAAAAATCAAGAAACACAATAAGGGAACCATTATTTATATTGTCAGGGTAGTGTAATAGGTCAAAAATAAGCCTTATGTTTGAACTGATATGGCGGTTGGTCATAAATCCGGTTTGCGTTTCAGCTATGATCTCATCAAGATTTTTTTTTTTAATCTTTTGGCATAGACCAATGAGATGATCTTAAAATCTATGTTCAAAAGTGTGATACGCCTCCAATTTTCTAAGAAGATCTTTATCAGGTTTAGGAATTAAAGTTATAATGCCCTGTTTCATGCTTGTGGACATTTCTTTTCTATCACGGCATTCCTTAAATAATTCTAATAAAGGATCAACAATGATATCTGAGAAATGTAAATAAAATTCCACTGATAAACCATCTTTGCCTGGAGATTTGCCCTTTTTCATTGATCGAATTGCCTCTGAAATTTCTGATTTTGTTATGGGACGTTCACAATTAGTTTTAAAGTTTTCTGAGATTGTTGGTGCAAAATTTTCAACTGACTCGATAAATCTATCACAGTCATTGATATTACAATTTGATTTGTATATATCATTGTAGAATGAACCAACATGTTTTGAGATATCTAAATGATTAGTGGTTATGTTATTATCAATCTTAAGAGCAGATATATTGTTTCTTCTTTGGTTTCGTTTCTCAAGAGCACAAAAGTAACAAGAATTTCTTTCACCTTGTTCTAGAACATGTTAATGTGATTAGACAATGAAATTATCTATAAATAGGAAAAAAAACAAATCCTAAAAAAACAGTAATATTCCAGCAGCTGAGGCGCCAAAATACTACCGTAAAATAACAGAAAATAACTTTCTCATGAAAATACAGTTAGTTTCAGTAATGAAAATAGAGTTTGTTGCGCTAATTTTACATGGGATTAGACCTTTTCAAAGTGCGTTTAGACATCAAATT
>NW_024583270.1:118565-122073 GCF_018398535.1 Haplochromis burtoni | reverse complement strand
CGGGGGGGGGGGGGGGGGGGTGTGTAAGAAAGCCAAAGACAGCTGCCAACTTCTTAGTTCTTACTTTGTTTACCTATATTCGTTAATGCTCTTATGGTCTTTCTTATTTTCCACAATGAGCTGATACAGTCATGTCAAAAAGAAGTTTTTTTTAATGTAGCCCTAAACTAAGCAGACTCCTACTGCTTGCATAGGAATTAAGAGGGTATGTAGAAGCTGCTGCTATGCACTTGTTTAACTGCTCATCGAAGAAAGTTTTGGCAGTTTGCTGATGTGGAGCACTCAGTAAACACTATACCAACAAGGAAAGACATTACCAGTGACCTTAGATTAGTAATTGTTCCCATCATTGTGGAAAAGTCATATCGAAAAAATTGAGCTGTGGAGGTACGTAATAACGACAGGAGAGGTCTCAGTGTCTCACTCCAACTTTATTAACTGACTCTCAGAACTTCACATATAGTAAGCGCCAAAATCTCCACCCCAACACTTCCCTTCAACTTGGGTGTGAGTGGAGCCACCTGGTGGTCCGCCACACATACCCCCCCGCTGAACACACAGTTAGGTCTCTATTCAGTCCAGGACCCTGGGTCTAAGCAAACGACCCGAACGACTGAACCTGGGAGGGAGAGAACAGGCAGAGGAAGGTCCATCCTGTGAACGAGGCTGGTGAAGGCGAGCAGGAAAGGCAGGAGGAGGCTCAAACGCCGGTGGTCCGGGGGTAGTCCTGGGGGGAAAACCAGAGTCTGTCAACCCCATCGAAGGAGGGCGGCCACGGCGAGGGGCCTGGGCCGGCACTACATTACTGTCCGGAAGAACATGTGCAGGTTTAAGTCTGTCAACACACACAGTCTCCCTTCGACCCCCAAAATCCAAAACAAAATGTTTCTGGCCCGGTTCAATAACCCTGAATGGGCCGTCATACAGCGGCCGCAGCGGTGTCCTGTGGGCATCGTGCCTGACAAAAACAAACTTAGCAGTCTCTAAAGTCTTTGGAACAAAGGTGTCAGGCACGCAATGGTGCACCGGACCAGGAACCCGAAGCGAGTGCAAAAGCGGGTTGAGAGATAGCACCGATGGATCGAAGCAGGGAGGAGGATTTTCGGGCAAGAATTCTCCAGGCACGCGGAGGGGCTGACCAAACACTAGCTCAGCTGGGGAAGCGCCGAGATCCTCCTTAACCGCAGAGCGCAGCCCAAGCAAAACCCACGGGAGGCGGTCAACCCAATTGCCATCCTTTAAGGAGGCGCGAAAAGCAGCCTTAAGCGACCGGTGGAACCGTTCACACATCCCATTAGCTTGCGGGTTGTATGCGGTTGTGCGGTGGACTTTAGCCCCCAGTCCATCAGCCATGGCCGACCAAAGCTCGGAAATGAACTGGGGGCCTCTGTCTGACGTAATGTCCGCGGGTGGGCCGAAACGCGAGACCCAGCTTGACAAAAACGCCTTGGCCACCACTGCTGCGGTAGTGGACGCCAGGGGGACCGCCTCCGGCCACCTGGTGGTCCGGTCAACAACAGTCAAAAGGTGCGTAAAACCTTGTGACTGCGGCAGAGGACCCACCAGATCGACATGCACATGATCGAAACGTTTGCCGGGTATGAAGAACGGCTCCAGGGGCGCCTTGGTGTGTTTATGAACCTTCGCACGCTGGCAGGGAATGCACGCCGACGCCCATTCCTTAACAGATTTGCGAAGGCCTGGCCAAACAAATTTAGAGCTGACCAGTTTAACAGAGGCCCGGACCCCTGGATGAGAGAGAGCATGTACCGAGTCAAAAACTTGACGACGCCAGGAAGCGGGAACCACTGGGCGAGGGCGGCCGGTGGAAACGTCACAGACGAGGAGTACATTTTTATTTCAGTGTAACAACTCCTGAGTCTCTTTTCCTGTCTCACACTGAGGCACACAAAGAGAAACAGGATGTTGTGAGCGAGGACAATTTATCCAATGAACAGGAGGTGGTGACGGGATTAAATATGTTCAGACAATCCCAGCTTAGGTTAATAATGTCAGGTAGAAATGGCTGACATTAAGTTAACCACAGTGGGACACCAGGCTAATATGGAACAACAAAAGCTTTGCTGAGCTCTGCTTTTGTCCTCACAGCTGGGTTTGCTTGGAGATTCCAAAACACAAACAACTGGACTTTCACATGCTCCTTTGTTCCCGCTGACCCTGCATTCCTAAGGTCCACTCTTCGCCCACAGGTACACATACTTGGAGTCAAATCAATAGATCAGAGTGTAATTCCTGCACTTTTCAGCAAAAAAAAAAAAAAAAAAAAAATCACTTTGTCAGCTGTCCTGGCTTTATGTCAAGAAATGTTTCACTGTTTGACCCTGGGGCTCGGTATAAAAATCAAGTCAACAGCACAGGACCACAGTCTGCGAGCCTGAGGAAACTATCTTACACATTTCCAGCAGAGAAAAGGTAAGACACAAGTTAGCGGACAGTAACTTTCAGAATGCTTGTAGGTGAATTTTATATCAAACTAAATTAAAACATGCATGATTTCAGGATACAGTCCTCCCATTCAGCTTATATTCTAAACTGATGGGGAGATTAACAAAAATGTGACAAAAATTTAAAATAGGAAAGTTTTAATCTGTTGTGTTTTGGCTGTGGGAGCTTTCGGAGTACACACATCTAGTGTAATAAAGTAATAATCTTTTTGTGTGTGTGGTTTTGCTGATTTTGTTTCTGACTCTTGTAACAGATGAACCCTCAAGTCCTGCCTTCCATCCTGCTGCTCATTTCTGCTGCCCATGCTTTCCAGTACACGGAGCTAGCGCAGTATGTTGACAGCCACCAGGACGAATATGTGGAGGTACAAATATCTGCTCCTTACTCTAGCAGCACTGAACTCTGAATGCTAGAACTGTTCTAATCTATGCCGTTAGGTGTATTGGGTTTAGACAATTTACTTTAATATCTGAGCTTGTGAGTCAAACAAAATCTCAATCATCATCAATAATGACCCTAGTGCCAGCGCTAATCCTAACCCTACACAGATTCAAAATATATGAGTTTTGGTTTTATTAAATTATTCAGTCAAGTCGTCAAGGTTTACTGTCATTTCGTATGGTATCTACAAAAATACACAGACTGAAATTAAATGATTATTGCAGCCTATATACTGCAATAATCAGTAAAAAATAAAAGTACTGTATAACAATCAGCTTGCCGAGATACTCAGCAAACTCAAGTGTAAAACAATCACACTCATTCCGCTAGCAGCGGTAAGCTCAGAGGGATTCAGTTAGATCAGCTAAGTGTTGTTATGAGGAGAATGGTGTATGTGTGTGCCTGTCACAGTCCATTTGTTGGTCTTGCAGTGTGGCTTCTGTCTGTCAGTGTGTCATACAGTTTGACAACCTTAAAGACCTTGGCCAAAAATGGCCTCCATCTCCAGTTCATGCAAATGCATAAATGTATCAATATTATCTTCAAACCAAAATGTAATTATTTTTATTTAAAAAAACAACAACAAAAAAAACACCACCAA
>NW_024583270.1:113862-116362 GCF_018398535.1 Haplochromis burtoni | reverse complement strand
GATGTTTTGGATCTTGGTTGTGTGTTTCAGATGCTGAGGGACTGGGTTGCAATCGAAAGCGACTCCAGCAATGTCCAAAAGAGACCAGAGCTGCACCGTATGATGGAGACTGTGGCTCAGAAACTCCAGCTGATGGGGGGGACTGTACAGCTGGTGGATATCGGAGAACAAGAAGTCAGTGAAAGAACCACCTATCTTTGCAATATTACCCCTCCCTGCTTTTTAGAAGTGCTTGTTGATATTGGAGCTTTGTATCTAATTGTCAGTGTAATTGGCTGGTAAATGTGGTGGATTTCTCACAGAGGTCAGCTCATTGGCAAACTTCAAAAAAAGCAGGAGAGGGCTCAGGACTAGCTTTGCCTTCTTATTACTGACTGGGCCACAACAAAGCCGCTTTCCACACTCATTAAACACACTGTGTGTGTGTGTGTGTGTGTGTGTGTGTGTGTGTGTGTGTGTGTGAGAGAGAGAGAGAGAGAGAGAGAGAAAGAGGCCATACTAGAGGGCCTAGCTTTTCACCATTAACCATTAATTAGGTGCCACCCAGTGTGAACTGTTACTGTACTATAATGCCTCCAGAAAAGCAGATCTTCTGGCCTCCTGGAGGAGTATCCCTTTTATAGTCTCACACACAGTGCATTGTTGAAATTCCATTGATATGTGAGAGAGACATAGACCAGCTGAATACTATTGCAAGCGTTTTGAACACACTTTAAAATCAGAAGGATTGATAGATTGATGGAAAAGAAATTGTGTGCTGATCTCGACTGTACTGTTGTATGTGCAGCTTCCTGATGGCCAGACATTAGAGTTGCCTAAAGTGGTGACGGCTCAGTTTGGTAATGACTCCAGCAAACACACAGTGTGCATCTACGGCCACGTGGATGTCCAGCCAGCAAAACTGGAGGACGGCTGGGCAACAGATCCATACAACCTGACTGAGATCAATGGTAAGAGCCTTTAAGCTAATTAAAAATACAAAGAAATGCTATCCAAACTCACAAATTTCATTTGATTCTAAAAAAGAGGAACATGTCTGGGTAAATGTCAGGGCTCTGTGTGCGGGCAGGTGGATATGAGGATCCAAATGCAGGACTCGAAAACAGAATGCAACTCAAAACCTCAGCTTTATTGCTGGCATGAAAACAAAACATGAAGTGAACACGGAATGCAGAGACCAAAAACACACAGGCATAATCTGAGGGTACGACGCGACACTGAGTAAGGGCATACACAGTAAAACTGAACACATTCACCTGAGACACAGACCTTCACAATAAAACAGGAAACAAGAAACCACTAAACAAGGACACAGACTGAGAGGCAGACAGAATATAACACATGGAACTCAAACAATACATGAGACAACAAATCCTTAAACACGAATAAACAGAAACATGGAACTCTAATAATCATCATCATCATCACTACAAGAGAATAAGAAAACAATCCATAATGCAAAAACACACCAAAACATAACAACTCAAAATACTGGGTCAAACTGGCCCAGAAACGTGACAGTAAACCTTTGGTGAAGTACAAATGCTGGACTTGTTGCCTTCCTAAGATGATGACCAGAGGGGCAACTGGTTTCCTGTTCAACAATGTGTGGTGCTGTGATAAAGAATAGAAAAAGGGAGCTGATGTCAGTTTCATAACAGGAAGGTTTATTCTTCACAAGAGCTTCAGGTATCACCACACTAACTGCAAAGAAATGTCCTTATGCTTCAGTCCAATTTACAGTACATGGCCACAGTTTCCTGAGCTAGACACTGTATTAATCTCTCAACACAACTTTGACAAAGCATAAACAAAATGTTGCTTAAATCCATTGACAATATCACATCCACAATAAACACATTTGTTTTACAAAGATAGACAAAATGTCATTTTTAAACATTTTAATTCTCGTTTCAGCACTAAATTATTTATGTGAAATGTATTTCCACTGTACTGATGATAAACGTGACGAAACTATTCAGAAAAAAACACACGGCGTATATATTGTTTATCATGACCGGAAGTAGACACCTTTCGCACATGCGTGGTACCGATCAGGTTTCCGGTACGGATCAGGTAGTGACATCCCCATTAGCTCCAGGTGTTGTGCCAGAAAGTGATCATGATTGCCGTCCGCGGGAGCGCGCGCAGCTGCTTACAGCTGTAGCACTCAGATTACTTACAGCGACTTCCGTGCAACTGATGTAAGGTGCGGTAAGTTGAACACAACTTCAACCGTCTGTTTGTTGAAAAACAGTAACGTGACCACACCGATTTTCTTGTTAGTAACCATAACGGCGTTGTAACGATAGGAATAGTAATTAGTTAGATTACTCGTTACCAGTGTTGGGTAAGTTACTTTAAATTAGTAACTTAGTTACATTACTAGTTACATTACTAGTTACTTCTATCAAAAGTAACTCAGTTACTTCAAGTTACTCGTTACTTTCAAAGTAACTAGTTACTAGGGAAAGTAACTTTGGTTTTACTCAGAATTCTC
>NW_024583270.1:62783-83498 GCF_018398535.1 Haplochromis burtoni | reverse complement strand
AGTTCTGAGTACAATCGAAAGCACCACGACTGCAGTTTTTGTGTTGGATGTAAAAAGCAGGCGTGGGATTTGTCTCGTGGAAATGTGCACATTATTTTTTCCTTTCTATTGGTAGGTGGCACAGTGCACTTGTGGCAAGTAAGGAAGCTAGAAGACTGGCAATCTTGATGGGTATCCATTTATGGAAGTAACACATTAACAAGAGAATTCTGAGTAAAACCAAAGTTACTTTCCCTAGTAACTAGTTACTCTGAAAGTAACGAGTAACTTGAAGTAACTGAGTTACTTTTAATAGAAGTAACTAGTAATGTAACTAAGTTACTAATTTAAAGTAACTTACCCAACACTGCGGTTCACTGAAGTGTGGGATCATGTTGAAAGAATGAGTGCAGAACAAAAGACAGCCAGCATCCAGAGAAGAGCTTGTAATGTCATTCAATGAGCCTAAAGTTATCAAAGTATTCCTGAAGAATACTTCAACAAATGACAAGAAAGCTTGTCTAAGAGAGTTCATGCTGTGTTGAAGAATAAATGTGCTCAAAGCAAGGGTTGACTTTCAAGCTTGTTAAGAATTGCAATGAAATGTAGGGTGGCCCAAGACTTTTGCAAAGTCCAAAAGTTGTAAAGTAGATTACGATCCATAGTCTAAATAGTTTTGTGTGTAACATGGCAAGAAAATATACATATATATATATGTGTGTGTATTTTTTTTTTTTCAGTTTCAAAAGGGCACAACAGTGTAGATGATAGTGATAATAGCAAACTGTTCCAAAGCTGGTAGGTAACACGATACTATTGGTAATAAGTCACAAGTTAATAGTTATTTACTGTTTAACAATGAAATGACATTCCTTAAAAACTTGTTAGTAACTCGTACATTTACACTTTGTGTTTTGCTGTATTCTAATGTACAGCATTGTGCAGAGACGTGTGGTGGATGTGTCCTAGCAGGAAGTAGTAGGGAGGAACCCTGGTGTTGTGAAAAAGCCGTGCGTGACACTTCAGCGGCCTGATTCACAACACCAGCTGACCCTCCCCACCCATCAGTGCTGTAGTAGCTAATGGAAGCTAATCTTCAGTGACAGGACCAAGTCAAACTGTCAACCAGTATTTTTGAAGCTTTTTTGTTCATCACACTGTGGAGCCATTAAAACCATTTATTTGCATGAGAAGCTGGTTGACTGAGAACCAGCTTCCTCTCCACTCTTGCTATACAACTAACTGCAGCAGCAGCAGATGGTGATTAACTAACAAACACTGAAAGGAGAGCGGAGAGCACTTTGCACACAGTAAACAGTCTCCACCGGGGGGCACCCAACATCTTTCCTTCTTGCCCCCACACTTTGAGGACGATGATCTGATGCTGGCAGCTTGCACACACCACGACTTAACCTGGAGATAATGAGGCAGAAACAGGAACATTAATTTCATGCTGGAGGATTAGCTTTCAATGCAAATGTAGTGTTTGAGAATTAAAGTTGAATAAGCAGGTTGTGACCCAAGGACAGCCTTAAACATCACACAGGACTCAGCTACATAAACACATCTTTAGCCAAAAGTGTGTGACTGCAAAGTGAAATGCTAAGCAGGGTCCTTGGATGTAACAGTGCTCTATTTATTGCCTATTTTTAAAGTGCTTTGGAATTGAGGTTAGGGCCATGATGGAGCTGAGAATAACTTTGGTTTCACAGCGGCAAGCCTTAATCCACCTTGAAGCGGCCCGCTGTGTACCAAAGCTCAGAGTAATGTCACTGTAAAGTAGGTTTACAGGAAAATGATCTGCATGCAGGGCTTCAGTATAACAGGGCATGTTTGGAAAATCAGTTTCCTGGTATGTCTGTATGTTGGAATTGTTAACAGAATTGTGTACAGGCTTTGTGCAATTGTGCAATGACCGGGTCCTAAAGAGTCATGACGTTTAAGAGCCAGGAGCAAAATAGAGTTAGAAAGAATTTGTCAGTCTATGAAATATGAAGAATGCCATCCAATTTGTGTCCTGATACTTTGGTATCAAAATCCAAAACATAAAAATATTACTGTTAATCAAAGTTCAGCCATTCGGGCATCAAAGGGAAAAACCTGAACTCCTGACCACTAAAATGTGGGTGTGCAGTATTTATATTTCTGTTATTAATGGGATGCCTTTAGTCAGCTCTCCCACAGAGCTCTGTTAAAAATCCAAATGCTTGCCATCTTAAACAGCACTTGGGCACTTTGGCAGTTACCCAAAATATTTCGCCCAAGTAGGCACTTCACCCCAATCTAACCCTTCTGGGACAGACAGGGACCCAGAGGCTTCATACTGTGGAAGGAAGTATCTGTCCTCATGATGGTGTTCACTCAATTAAACTGTGTGTCTTGTTTTATCTGTCAACTTGAGAGAATTTCTTGTTTAAAAAGTGCTCTGATTGTCTTGTTGCTACATTAACTGAAGTGTATCAGTTTATTGTGCTAACATAAACGTGAATTCTTAAAATCATTGTTTCCCCCTATACTGTCATTTAAACCTCTGGCTGTCCTAACAGGCAGGTTGCCTTTATTCCTGGAGCGGACTAACATTTATAACAAGATGTGAGCTAAATGAAATCTTTACGGCACCTGAGACCTGATCAAAACCTCCACATTTCCTGGTACTATAAACTTTTACAAAATACTGTACCAAAGTTTTAAAATCACGCTCAAAGCCCAATCATTGTAAAAAATGTTTTGGTTATTACTTTAATTACGTGTTGGACATGCATTAAATAAACAAATATCAATTTTACAAATATGTGTTTCATTGTTTAGAAAATTTGTTTCTCTGTTTAGGAATAAATATCAAGTTTACTTTGTTATGATAATTATAGCTGTTCAGAAATGTCTGTTTTTGTATTCTAATTGTTATATATTTAAAAGGTAATCATTTGTTACTGTAATGCATGTAAAAAAAAGTCATAATAAAATAATGTGGCAAAATAATAACAAAGTATAGAACATGCTGTTGTATTATAATGTATTATATTAGCCTAGGTCACCATCAGTGTGTGGTAAACTGTGGACCTGGGCACTGCATCTATATTGTATATTTATCCATATTGTAATTCTAATAGAACAATGTGATTTATTGAGGATGGTCAAATCTGATCTTTTCCTGGACCACCCATGTTGGCATAAATCATATTTTGGTCTGGGGGTAGGGGCACCTAACTCCACCAGTTTGGGCCCTGCTGACTGGGGCTGACTACACTGGGCTGTTTGACGTAACAGATATTCCTGGCAACCTGACTGTGTCGCCCCCTTTAGGCCAAACTCTCACCCTCACAGCGGGCGACCTCACAGGATGAAGTTGCACCCTGCTGTTCTGAGGTACTGTGCTGGACAGCAGTCGAGAGGGACAGTTTACAATACCATGGGAGGTGTGCAGGAGGTGTTGTGAAACTGGGTTGTAAGTGTAGCCTCTGACCACTCCATTAATCACAGGTTTGTCCTTTTGCCTGACTAATCCAGGACGGGTCAGGCCTGCACTAATTCTTCCACAAGCGGCCATGTCACACTGAACATAATATCCCAGCATTTTTTCTAATCCCTTTTTATCAGGTCTGCTGGCCTTTCTGGTCAATCTAATTGTGACAAAGCACACATAAGGGCTTTTGTGCCAAAAGAAAGTTCTTTTAAGGTTTCAATTAAATGCCTCGGCCAGCCCAGCGGAAGCCTCTTGGCTCAACGCCAGTGTCCTTCAGACAAAGAATGTCACTGCGCATAATGGATAGAAACACTTGAGTGAGGAAGGAGGAAAAGAAGTGCAAAATGTGGGGGGATTTTTTTGTCTTTTCAGAGGGAAGGAACACAAAGATTTAAGTAACAATCAAAACTAGCCTGAGGGATTAGGAGCCGGAGAACGCTGTGTGTGTGTGCGTGTGGAAATAGAGGGGGAAGCTCAGTCACAGTTCAGTCACAAAACGCTATTGGAGGAAACACAGTTTAGATCTAGCATTTCAGTTTGAAGATTTTGGGCAATGACTTTTTTAAAAGCTTCCATTGATTTCTGTTTTGTTTTATGTTCCAGCAAGTCTGAAAACCTTTCATATTTTACCACAGCTCACAGGATCTTTCCTTTTCCTTTAAAACATCCAAGTGCATGACTCCAGAACTCTTTCCTTCTCTGACTGTCCAGAATGATTTTAAGCTTTACCACCCAACTCTCTCAGCAGCCTTTACATCACCAGTTCATTTGGACCGAGTCACACATACGACTGCACAGAGCTTGTGAAAAAGTGGATCGCAGTGCACTTTGTCAGAAAAGGCTCATATGTATTTGTCCGTACACATCAGTGTGTGTACAGTTGCAGAGACTTCAGTGCCAATGCTGTTAGTGTGTGTACAGAGGCAGAAAGTGAGGGTGGTGGAGGTTTCCCTGTAGTGAATGATCCAGTGTTAAACCAATACTTCGTTGTAATATTAGAAACTTCTAATATTTTGACATCTACTAAGAATTGAAACAACAGATGCATTAAGAGAGCAGCAAACAGAGCTGCCACTCAGCCTCTTTTCTGGTTCCTCTCAAAGGTCACTTGCTCTAATGCAGTGGTTCCCAAACTTTTTTTTGCAAGGGGCCCCCCTTTGTTTTACAAGAAAAATCCCCCCCCCCTCCGCGCACACGCACACGCACAAACACATCCTCCAACCACACACACCCATATTTTGCTCCATTGCGGTTTATTTCACACCTCAAACATTTAGTAAACAATTAAGCAAATACAAGTAATCTGCAATAAATTACAGGTAGTAAGAAAATAAACTACTAACTCTTTTACGCTACGTCCGCACCTACACGGGTATTTTTGAAAACGCAGCTGTTTCGTCCACACGTAAACGGCGTTTCGAATCACCGAAAACTGAGATTTTTTAAAACTCCTTTTATTGCGTTTACGTGTGGACGAGGAATACAGAGTTCGTCACTCAACGTCAAAGGTATGTGTCTTTTTTGCACGTCACGCTGAGCGCCACGTTATTTTTACATGAGATGAATTGCAGAACTGGCAAATAGAGACAAAATACTGTTAATCTGATTATCTTCCAGTTTTTACACGCTTACACACGCAGTTACTGTCCCTCCATTTAGAAAGGCAGAGGCGTCACGGTGTAATTATTTTACGTGTAGTTGTTTTTTTCCTGTGTAATAATATTCAACATTGCTATCAATACATTTTTCAAAAAATGCCTCTCTGTGCAAAATGGGTTTAAAAACATAAACAGCTGTGGGATCCTGTTTGTCCGATGATTTAGACGGGGGAAACAAATCAGTGGCAGGATCAGCCTGATATTATTTGTATCCCACTGTAACTTTACTGTATAAAGAGCTAACATCTCCAAAATGTCAGGAGTAGTTAGTCATTAAAGAAGTGTTTGTGAACTAAAAATCAAGAATGTGGGATACTGTTTGTCCGTGATTTGGAGAGCCCAGCGCTGCTCCCGACGAAGGGAAAACCAATTCTGCAGGGGAGACCTACCTTGGCACTTGTGCAGGTGAAGCCAAAGGGAAGATATGCTTCACCATATTTTCTAGTCTTTGGCTTAGAATGAAGTTGGTTTGGAAACATATTCAGCATGCTTCATCTCCTGCTTTGCGTTTGTCGTGGGCCGTGCTAGCATTGTTTTTTTGTTTTTTTTTCCCTTTTCAACCCCGCCCCCCCCACTCTGCCCCCCCCCCCAGGGGGCGGGCCCCACACTTTGGGAAGGTCTGCTCTAATGCAAGGAATAAAAAAATTCCAAAAAGCATGCTGCTGTGAAAGAGACATCTGTTTCACTCTTCTTCTGTTCTTAGCTGTTGGTGTTTATCATTTCTTTATTTAATTATTGAATATTAAATGTTCAGACCTTCTTAATCATTTTGACTTTCATGTCTTATTACGTTTTGCCTGGGGGGTTGATGGTTAGAATGGGAACATTTCTTTAACAGTTTTCTTTACTTTACATATCTAATATGCAAAGTAAAGATATCTAAACAGCTTCAGTTTTATATATCTAATATTTTTTCTTCACATCATTTATTAAGCTTTTCTATCATGGCTTTTGTGGCAGCACACTATGCCTCCACCTGGTGTAAAATTTGCTAATCACTGGAGTCTTAAAAAAATGTCTGTTTATGACAACAATGCCAAGGTCATTTACTGGTTAACACAGGTTAAGACCTTAAAAATCTGAGCTATAACTCTAGTGATGAAACAATTAGAACCCCTGGAAATGGTGGGAAGGAAAAACTCCCCTTAAACAGGAAGAAACCGCCACCAGAACAAGGCTCACGACGGGTTGCCTTCTGCCACGATCTGTTGGGGGTGATGGGAGGAAGGACAGGACAAAGACAAGCTATGTAAAAGAGCCAGAGACTATTGATAACTAATGACACGTGTATAGACACGTAGTGAATGAAGAAGAAACACTCAGTGCATCACGGGAAGCCCCAGCAGCCTAGGCCTATTGCAACGTACACCGTAAAAAAAAAAAAATCCTAAAAAAACGTAATACTCCGGCAGCTGATGCGCCAAAATAATACCATAAAATAACAGAAAATAACTTTCCCATGAAAATACGGTTATTTTCAGTAATGACAATACAGTTTGTTGCCCTAACTTTACATGGGATTTAGGGCAACAAACTGTATGGGATTTTGCCTTTTTCAAGTGCTTTTAAACATTAAATTAGGCACAATTTAATGTGATTAAACAATGAAATTACCAATAAACAAGGTCAATGAATGCGGCAATATGAATAATAATACAGAATATAAATATAAATGTACAGAAATATACAGTTAACAGTTGGTTTAAATAATAATGGATTGTATTCATATAGCGCTTTATGAGACCCTCAAAGCGCTTTACAATTCTACTTTATAATTCCCCTCTGGCCATCACCAGTAGGTGGTAGGTGAAGTGTCTTGCCCAAGGACACAACGACCGAGAGTGTCCGAGCCGGGGCTCGAACCGGCGAACTCCCAACTCTTGAACCACGCTCGCCCTATATAGCAATAATTATTATTATTATTTGATGTAAAAAATGTTTATACAAATCATTTTATATATTTTTCCATAGCATTGAATTTAACAGTTCAATCTTTCAAATAACGGACAGATATTTATGAAATTATGATACATTTGTGAATGTATTTTAACAATCTAAATATGCATATGTACAGACAGATACATTTAAAAAACAAGAAAATTATGTTTTATTACATTTACAGTGATTTTACGTTAATTTACATTTGAAATGTAAAATCACAGTCTATTTATGTGAATTTAATGATTCTAGAAGAACAGTACAAAACTGTAAAATACACAGTAAAATCCTTTTATATTACAATTTTTTTTACAGTGTATCTCTCTCTGTATCAAGCCTCAGCTGTCTGCCTGAGGTGGTCACTGACTGCACTGAGTACAGGACAAAACCCTCTTGGTGCCTCTCTTCTGCAAGGCTGGCAGCTCAGTGCCAGCCCACAATGCAATACTACTGACTGACATCCTACTAATAAATCTCCTAGTGGCTGTGTTATTTAAGCTCCCTCAGTCTGTCCACTGCTACAGCAGGTGTTTGCATACCACTTTGCAACCCAGCTCCTCCCTTTCTGCTGCACCTGACTTAATCAGAATAATTAAGGACAGTCCTGTTGTGTGCTGGGGTCTATCTGCTGCACTCTCTGCCTTATGCTTTCCATGGAAGGATGGGGGCAGGGGTCCCAGAATAGAAATAACAACCTGCCTTTGACAGATGGGTGGTCCTGACTGAACTTAAATTTAGGGAAAGATTTCCCATGGTCTAATAGGACAATTAAAGCTTTGGTTATTAAAAATACCGCGTAGGTTCATGTTATCATCAAAGTTGATATTAAAGGTTTGGGCTTAACTCTTTCCCCTGTAAACACAAGACAACAGAGACAACAACTGTGTATCTTTAATAACGAGTTGTGACACCTTCGTATGTATTAGTTAAGATGTGGTTTGACAACCATCAGAACAGTTTGCAGGTTAGCTGCAAAGGCAGAAAGCACCCTCACTAACCCCAGTACCACTCAGTTGAGAAAAGAGCTTCAAGTGATACTTCTGATAGTCTTTGAAGAGGTAGAGTCCAAGCCTTCCCCACCTCCTTCCTTCTTCCCTCAGCTCCTGTAAGAGACGTCTATCCTTCATGCTGCTTTTAGACAGCTGTGCTTACGCTGCATTACGCAGAGCGGAGTGTGGGGAAGACAGAAGATGGAGAGGAGAAACAGAGAGTGCCTGCTGGATAAAAGCAAGCTTTTTGTTTCCTAATGGATCCTTGCCCATTTTATTCAGATCAGTCATGCAGGCAGTGGCTGACATTGGCATCATTGATTTAACATCATTCATTTCAGAAGGAGGAGGAGGAGGAGAACGAGGAGCTGAAGGTAGCTGACACTTGTGAGAAATGAGGAGAGCAGCAGGAATTCTGCATTAACCCAGTCATTCATTAAGTCGCATTCTTTTTTATAAATATGTCAGTTTAAAGCATAACCAGAATCTTTTGATTCCAGCGTACCGCCATTAAAGGCCTGTTCATTGCTCAAGCAGATGTTTTCCTATTTTAAGATTTAACTGTGAATCAAATCCATTATTCAACTTTAGTGACAGGATGAGAGTGTAGAAACAAAACAGTTTCTCAGCTATGAATTCAAAAAAATTTCCAGAAAGAAAACACAAAAGGAATTTACAAACAAGCTCGTTCACCCTCATCACGGCCGACTGAATGACAGTGAGAAATCTGTAATCTGGTTTGTGAGAAGACAGAGAGGCTAGGCGATCGGCACGCAGCCAGACTGAGTCCAGTATTTTCAGCCTCAGAATAAACTCCAGTCTTATCACAGGCGGAGCAGCTGGCTGCCGAGCAGGACAGGTGACGGAGACAGATA
This sequence comes from Haplochromis burtoni, assembly GCF_018398535.1. Taxonomy (NCBI): domain Eukaryota; kingdom Metazoa; phylum Chordata; class Actinopteri; order Cichliformes; family Cichlidae; genus Haplochromis; species Haplochromis burtoni. The sequence goes on along the minus strand of NW_024583270.1, from coordinate 74,596 downwards.
CTGACAGCAGCCCGACCTGCCAATCTAACGTCTTTCCAGATTCCCAGAGCGAGGAGGGAAACGTGGAGGTGAACTCCACTGCTGCTTGAAAGGAGCTGCACAGTTAAAGTTGCAGTCTTCTCATGAGTCACAGAAAAATGTAGCTGATCTACAGATTGAGCTGCATTTACAGCTTAGGAAATGCAAAATGTGACTTCCTGACATGCGTCATCTAATAGGATCGAGGAATTTGGAACAATCCCCGGGCTGAGTGACTGGTACCGCATGTTCAAAATGTAGTGACAGAGCCTGATCTCAGAGGAAATTCCTTTTGATACTCACCAAAAATATGTTTTTGTCACTATGATGTTGTAGAGTTTGACACCAGAGGGCCGTTTCCACATCTTCATCTGCTGAAGAAGGGAACATTCCTCTGTGCTCACCTCAACTCCGAGCTTGACACGTGGATCTGCAAGCAGGATTTTGTGACATCGCAGCTAATTTTACAACATTCATGCTCCAGAATTTGGGGAAGGTAATTCAGCTTTTATCTGCAGGGACTCTTGGAAAAAAAAAACCCCAGGCATTAAGCAAAACTATATATTGTTTTTTAGCCTGTCCCAGTGGATGTGTCTGTTTCCTGGCGGTTCATTTTCAGCATCCTTATCTTGTCTTTTCTGTTCATTTAAACTATGTTTCAGTGCTGCAGATCATCAGCACAAAGGAGCTCTTAACATTGATGTGGGAAACACCTGGAAAGAGCATTAATGTAAATGCTCTGAAAAACACGAACTGAACTTTTTGATATTTGTTTTTCCTCGAGTCAGAATCAGTTTTCAAGGTCAGAAAGGTTTCATTACTTTATGTTTAACTAATTAGAAAAAAGTGACCATTTAAAACCATAAAGAATTAAACTCTGAATGTTGCACTTAAGGCATCACAAAGACTACACAAAGCATAAACTGGAATTAGAAGAGGTGAATCCCCATAGAGGGGTAACTTGTGTTTGCATCCACCTGTCAGCTTTGTTTAAAACAGTCAGTTAAACATAAGAAAGCTGTTTTATGGAGCAAAATTAGCTATACATGCTAAAATTTAAGCAGCTGTTTGGTTTTAATACTTACCTAACCCTTCATTTTCTCTCCAAAGTAAATGTGGCAGTATCTCCAGGTCATATCAGGACAGTGGCAGAGCTTCAGGAAGATTCATTAACACCTATCAACAGCAAACTGTCTCTTTCTGTGCTGGTAGATCTGGTCTAAACTTGAACTGCAAATGCAAATGAAACATAGGAATGAAATTTCCGATGTTTTTCCCATCCCCCAGTAGTTTTCTTTGACTTTGCATAAAAATCTGGACTTTCTTGTCAAAGAAGGCAACTTTTAGTGCTTAATTAGTTCATAAAATCTTGCAATGTGTGCCAGCCCTGAAGCAGGGTCCCCACGGCAGACCAACAACAGTCTGCTCATTAGAGAAAGCCATTGGTCTGTGTCTGTTGCTCTGCATGGGCTGCTATCAAAGTCTCTGTGGTTTAGAGGATGCTACAGGAACACACATGCTCAAATGTAGGTACATGTGCACAGCACTCTGAAAACTCTGAGATTTTTTTTTCTTTGTGCCTACAAATCCAAGAAAAGAACCAAAACCAACTAACAAATATGTCTTTTTCCATTTTGTGCCAGAGAGCTCACAAAAACATGTCAAATCTTTAGTTTTTAAATTTGTACACCACATTATATTTATATTAATGCCTTTACCATCTCTAAAAAAATTAATTTAACTGATGTGGATATCATACTGATTGTTCTGTCAGTTCAAATATAATTTACAGAGCTACACTGGAGGAGGACACTATTTTGGTTTAAGTTAGGAAAATAGCTCAGCAACAGGGCTGTTTCTATGCAGCATAGCACAAAGAGATTAAGATAATGCAAAAGACCTGGAATATTTTACTATTTTAACACTGGAAACAAAATGAAAAAATGGAATTATCCTGGATAATAAGATGTGAAATATATATGCTTCAACAGAATTAATTATATAAGATGAAATGCAAACAGTTCCAAATTCTGCAAATTATAAGCATACTGTGGACTTAAATAAATATAGTGTTCTAAAATGTTTACATATATATTTATTATTATTATTTAGGGAGATCGCGGCTCAAGAGTTGGCAGTTCGCCTTGTAATCAGAAGGTTGCCAGTGCAAGCCCTGGATCGGACACTCTCAGGCGTTGTGTCCTTGGGCAAGACACTTCACCTGCTATCTACTGGTGATGGCCAGAGGGGAATTATAAAGTGGAATTGTAAAGCGCTTTGAGGGTCTCATAAAGTGCTATATGAATGCAATCAATTATTATTTAAACCAACTGTTAACTGTATATTTCTGTACATTTAAGTATTATTATTCATATTGCCGCATTCATTGACCTTGTTTATAGGTAATTTCATTGTTTAATCACATTAAATTGTTCCTAATTTAATGTTTAAAAGCACTTGAAAAAGGCAAAATTCCATGTAAAGTTAGGGCAACAAACTGTTTTGTCATTACTGAAAATAACCGTATTTTCATGCAAGTTATTTTCTGTAATTTTATGGTATTATTTTGGCGCCCGAGCTGCTGGAATGTTACTGTTTTTTTAGGATTTTTTTTTTACGGTGTTTTTTTTTACGCTGACTGTAAACGGCAGTATTAGCTTTATTTAACTGGAAAAATCTGGTATGTTGTTATCTTTTCTTGAGCTTTGCTGCCTTAATGTTTTGACATGTCACCTATATTAGTGCCTTTTTGGTAGGATCAGCAACCTTTAATCTAAACCCTGCTGCATCCTGTTTAATGAAATTAATTTTAAAGCATCTTATGGGTGTGGAAATGGAACCGGACTTTGTATTTATATACTGCTCTAGTCTTAGCGTCCACTTAAAAGTCTGTAGGCTGTACAGAACTTGACTGCACATCCTGATTTAGAATCACCAGTTAGCCTAATGTGGATGTCTTTGGGATGTGGGAGGAAGCTGGACTACCTGAGGGACTCCCACCTTTTGCCTTAAGAGGACAGCGCTAACCAGTGTTTACTGTCACTCTCATCCCTCTCCCTGCTGTTTTTCTTTTCCTTTTTAGGAACCGTGTGTCAGCACTCTGACAGAGAACACCAACTATACCACCATCTGTGCCTGCAAGTAAGAGGCACAATGCAACAAAGTGGTGTGTCACGGTGTCGCAAGGAGAGGCCATGGAGCCACTGATAATTTCATGATGGGGGAGCTATTGTGTTGAAGCTGCAGAGAGGGGGAGAAAAGAGAGAGGGACTCTGGGCTGGACACTTCGCAGGCGTGGCACCACAGCAGCAGCAGCAGAGGCTCTGAAGCAGCTGGCATCCACAATTAGAAAGACGGGAACAGAAAGAGACAGGAAGGAAGCTATGAGACAGAGGTGAAGAAAGGGAGGGTGAGGGAAGGTTAGGAGGGATAGAAAGGAATGGAAGACAAGCACTCTTGTCACACACACATGTGAGAAATGTTCACATCTGGTTCTCTCCTCTCTGTGTACAGAGCACCAAATTGAGTTGTCATCTGCAAGAGCCTGTGGTAGCGACTCACAGATTAAATTGTTGCTTTCCCTAATTAGCTCCAGTGTGAACTCTGAGGCCCAGCATCCCAGAATGTGTGTCACTTTTATAATCCTTCCCGCAGAGCAATTTAAAATGGGAGGTAACTACCTTTAGGCTGAACCGTGGCTGGAGTCATTTCCAGGCCACATTAAATGATAAGATCTGTAATAAGGCTGAAATATAGCTTAGCTGATTGAGCCAGGTGAAGGAGACAGCTTTTGTCATATTAATCCTAATGTGAAAATGATGGAAGAAAAATGAAGTCAGGGATGAAAATGATTAATCGTGCAAGGAGCTGGATGTGCCAGTTGTGTAACAAAAAAGAGAAAGGAAAAGAAAAAAAAACATTCAAGCATTTAAGCAATTATGTAATTTGTTCCATGCTTCGAAGAGTGCAAATGCAAATTGAATACAGTGACTCACAGCCACGAAGCAGGTGCAGACGAGCAGAGGCAGGATTATCTGATTGAATCCAACCCAGAACTCAAAACTAATTAAAACATTCTCAGACACAAGAGCATTATCTCCTGGTCTTTATGAGCAAGTTTGTTGTGTGTTTAGTGTCGATTTTTCGAGCAAAGGAAGAACTTTCAGGGATAAGAGTGAAAGTGTGGGATTATTCGGAGGAGAGAAAAGGTTGCTATGGCGTTCCTCAAGAGCTGTGCAGACAGTTTGCTTTATCCCTCTAGTTAACTGAGTAGGATGTCTGCCAAACTCCCCAGGGATCTGTGTGTGTGAGAGAGAAAGAAAACAGAGCTAGAGGAAGGAGAGTAGTTCCAGTGGGGCATGATTTGCTGAATGGACTGACAGGCAGAGACTTTATGAAAGTGGTCTGTCACAGCGGACACACAGCTACGCCAGAGGACAGCTTGACGTGAAGCTCAGCCGGCTGGCAGAAACCATTTTCGTAGTATACATGTTAGAACTGACCAACACTGCATGTAGCTCACACTGTGTGTAAAGAACCAGAGCCTATTCATCATATTTTGTCACTGTAGACATCAGTGTGTGTTGACAGAAGAGAATTTAACTGGATTTATGTCTGCCAGCAGGTACAAGTAATAAACTACTCCACCACAAGTGAAAGTAGCAGAATATATCAAAATTCTAAAAAGTAAAAGACGTCAGCGTGCAGTAAGACAGTTGATGTCTGGTTTAATGCTTTTGGAGCAAGGCAAAACCGACTTGCTCCAAAAACACTGGAGCAAGTAGATTATAATATGTGTGCCTGTGAATCATTACAAATAGAACATGCGATAAAAAGTTGTTTTAATGTGAGAAAATATTATTTAAAAAATAACCTTGTATTTTTATTATTTTTATTATTTATCTTTATTCTTCAAAGCTGCTTTGCTGGACATAAATTAGTCAGCACTTAGTATGGCCATCATACACCCCAACCACCTCCTACTGACTGTGATGAACTTTATGAATATGTTGCTTCATTCATTCATGAAAAAAATTCTCCAAAAACCCATTTAGTTAGTAATTACATTTCTTATCACAGAGTAATTGAAAAACAGTTTATCCATATATGAAAATAAATGAGCACCCACTCATTTTTATAGACATGTTAGGAAATAATGGTCCTTTGTTACTGTGTCACTATGTCTTTTTTGTATATATATAAAACACAATTTATAAGACCTCTAATTAAAATAACTGCCTTTGTATCATCGTCTTTGGAAAAATATGGATAATTCCGAATGTTAGAGTCGCCTTTAAAATAGCTGCCTTGATGCATTTCAGCTGAATCATGGAAGTTTCCAGGACGAGGAGTCGTCCTGCTGCCACCTCACACTATCAGCCACAGTGGCCTCCTAATCAGCAGTGGAACCAGCCCGACTGAACAAACAGGCAGTTTTATACAGAGGAGGCATGCAGAGTGTGACCTTGACCTGACTGCCAACCAGAGTAACCAGTGGAAACCACAAAAAAGCAAATGCTTTTCATTGATTTATGGAGCTATACTTGTTAAATGTAATTTATTTTATTCAATTAAAATATAAAAATAAAATATAAAAATAAAATATAATAAAAATATTATTATTCAATTTGGACCCATGATTAGGTGCAATTAAATTCCGACATGGGTGGAACAGCATTGTTTTTTTCTTTTCTCACACAGAGTTTGGTTACAAGGTGTCACTGCAACTATTACATCTGAAAAGGAGAAACTTGAAGTATAAATTTATTGCAATCAAATGAGTGCAATCAAAGCCAAATGAAAGTGACCTTCATGTTCACACGGCTGAAGCAAACAGGCAGTAAACAGACTCATTTGCAGTAATTCCTACCTCTCAGCTGATTTCAGGTAGTGTGGAAAAGCTTCTGCTCTCCAAATAAAGGCTGACGGCCGGCCTGTGGGAGGAAAGCAAATGTCAGAGTAATTAATTTGTTTTCCTTTAAGAATAATAATAGAGGGCCAGTGGTGTGTGTTAAACAGGCTGGACTGGGACTCCTCACACATATAGAATCTTTGTATTAATTAACTGTAATAAATCACATAAGCATGGTCAGCAACTGCACACAGGCATATGATGCATGTGCTTTGCATCCGTGTGTACATATACATGCACCTCCCTGTTGACCATGTCTGTCCCAAGCAGCGCTGCGGCGCTGAGGTCCGTTTTGTGTTGATAGCAGTCTCGTTAATCATGCACACGCACAGCCTGCAGCTCCATACCTATGATTATCAGCATCAATTTGCTCAGAGAAAAAGCAACTGCCGTCTTTGGACCAATGGAGGCAGAGGTTGTTGGGGTGTAACAGAGTGGATGGTTATTGATTTAAGTGTGAGAGGAGACTAAATGGAATCTGAATATTTTTCCTCAGAGATGAGACAGTTATTGGTTGTGCTGGGTGTGTCAGCAAGACACAGTCCCCAAAAGGATGGATTCAGGTTTGCACTCAGGATATAATAACTTCATATTAATTAAGAGTCTATAATAATTAAACAGCTTGATCACAAAATTCCCTGCAAATATGTTTTTGTACTCTTATTCAATTCTGTTGATTTTATTGTATGCATTAAATTCTAAACCAGTCTTGCAAAAGCGGTAAAACATCACTTTGATTACACTGAAAAGTTCCAAAATAATACACCTCATCTGGTTGTTTTTTTTGTTTGAATTAATTATTATTATAATTTTTAATATAACAAAAGTTGTGCTGTCATAGCAGATTACAAAGGGCTAAAATATATTTACCACAACATGGAATTAAAGATGGTAAAAAAATATCATCAATTCAATTCAATTCAGCCTTATTTATACAGCGCAAAATCACAACAGCAGTCGCCTCAAGGTGCTTAATAATGTAAGGTAGACCCTACAATAAAAAATATTGTGTAAAAAATTTGAATTTTTCCATGATTTCTTCATAACAGGTATCTGAAAGGTGATTACCTGCTTCTGTGACAGGGTGCAGCTGCAGACTGTCATGATATCAAATTTCCACAGCATGATTATTGCATCCAAAATGACTCACAATAATGATTTCCTTAAAATGGCAGTAGAAAATGTAATTACTATATATACACTTATACTGTGTAAAACTTTAATATGTGTTTGTCTATTTTTTGGCAAATGAATTTACTCAGAACTGTAGGGAGAAGGAAAAAGACAAGAACTGTGCAAAAGCTATAGAATAATTACATAACTATTTACAATTTTATCAAGTATTAATATTTCATTTTTAACAACAAACTAATCTGAAAATGTTACTTGGAAGGAAGAAGCGTCTAAATAGAATTTTAAATTTTAAGCTTCACATTATGAAGTGAAAAGACTGTATGGTGGATAATCTTTACATTATGGAGCTACTAAAATATAAATTCTTATGTTAAATGATAAATACGATTCACTTTTTCATGCTTACATCATGTCATGTTGTACTTGATGCCACTGATGCAGGGATTTATTTCTTTTTTTTATCTTTATTGTGTTTTATGCATATTCTGTTTATGTCATTCAAAATCCTATGCAACAGAATTATTCATTCAGGGTGAATAATAATAATGAACTATAACAATAACAATAAATAATAAAAGTCATTAATGTCGTTTATCGTTGTTTGTAAGCACATTAAAAAGTGACTGTTTGCTATTATTCTTGTGTATGTTTGGAAATAGGCTGCAATCACAAAAATCGATTACCAGCATTAACAAAATGGATATATTGGATATATTATGCAAATAACATTCATTTAAATACATAATCACCTATTAGGCTTCCATACATTGCGCTTTAATTAATTCGGCTTACAAATGCATGAATGAGGCCCATTTTGCTCATTGTCAGCTCAAAGTCATATGCAGATCATCTGACTGATCACACAAACTGATATTAGTATTTGTAAAAAAAAAAAAGAAGAAGAAGAAGAAGAACCAAGAAGTTGTTTAAACCATTTATAATTATCAACAACTCTTAAATCCATGGTTAGGTTAATGCATCCATGTGGATAATGTTGCTTTTATCTGACTTTGCTAACAGTGTTGTTTGTATTTTAGGCAAACCGAGCCTTTAATTCCTGTGAAAGCCTGAACTGTATCAGTCAGTGAAATATAATGAGGCGTCATATGGCGCACTCAGGGGTGCGTTATGTTCACATGTATCTCTGTTACCATCAGAGTGAATGCTGTACTTTGTGCTACAATAGTCCCTCACCTCCTCTACAAAAAAACCAGGATATGGAATCAGGGCAGCCTAAAAAAGAGATGGGAATAGAAAAGATGAGCACAGAGACTCCAGGGTCTGGTCAAAATTACATCGGTCTGCTCCTCAAATGAAAGCAAATGTGTCCTCAAAGCCCCGCTAAAAGCGTCAGACGGAGGCTGCTGGAGACGCACTCACACAAGGCCTTGAATAGTATTAACTTTCAACTGTGGCAAAAACTTTTTGAGCACTGATTAACAAACTCGGGACTCATGTATGTCCGTGTATGAGAAAAAGGGTCACTTTTGCTCTTTCCTGGAGGTGATTCGAACTGTGTGAGAATCTGGAGATTTCGACACAAATCACAGCATCTGAAGAGAAATGACGTGCAAGGACGTTCACATCTTTTAAAGCCTCCCCTCCGAGTGGCCTATCAAAGTTCTCTGATTTCAAGTTTCTGTTGGGATCAAGAGGCTTTTGAGACAGCTGCACACGCTGAGGAAGGAAGCGGCACCTGGTTCACCTATCCTCGCTCTCACACCTCCTGCCTACACACCGGGCTCCTAGGAATGGCCCAAAACCAGCAAACCAAAAAAAGAAAAAAAAAAGAGAGACTCAGTAAGACCACACAAGCATAAATCCTCTTTTTCTCACAAGCCTGCACACACACACACACACACACACACACACACACACACACACACGTATCCTGTGATAAAACCCACTGGCAAACTCTGTCACTCAATTAATGTCTCGTTTTATCTGGTTTTAACATACCTGCCATCCTCAGCTGGAATTAAAGCCTCACCTCTTTCTCCCCCCTCTCTCCCCTCCCCTTCATGCACACACTTTCTCTCTCTCTCTCTCTCTCTTTAACTCTCCCTCTCTCTCTCTAAGTAGCTGCACACAGTGTGCAGGATTAAGCACTGTGGTAATAACTTCCATATTGAAAAAAAAAAGCAGGGTTGGGCTTCCTCACGTTCACAAAGACTTCTTAGAAACAGAAATGCCTTACACTTTGTATATACCCACAGACTTCGTGTCCTCCGTGGGTTTTACATCTGGTTTTATCATGGAGAAACACCAGCTGCGTTTTATGTTTCAAGTTTGTTTGTTTGTTTTTTTTTTAAGGATTCCAAGGGGGGCTGATGCCGTGAACTATCTTGTACAGTGTTTTCCCACAGTGTTTTGCAGTTCAAATGGCGGATTGGAAAGTGCTGACATTCTGGTGGCAGATACTGCTCTCTTGCCCGCCAGCGCCATAAATCCCCTGTTGCGAGGAGTGTGGTGTGAAATCCATTTAGCACAGATTCCTGCAGAAAGCTTGTCATCTCATTGAAAAGATCCCCCCTGAAATATGGAAAGAAGCCTTAACTACAAAACAGAAAAAAAGTAGGATGTTCTTTTACTAACACAAAATCAGCCCCACCACAACCCTCGAGACCGAACCTTTGTTTCTTCTTCAGTGTAATACACAAAAAGAAAAGCTGGTAGTAAACAAAGATGGCTGCCGCATCTCTGTCATGGTGGCGTTAATCTTTCATAAAGTCTGTATGCAGTATGCAGCCGCCCCCTTGTGCGCGGCACAGTAGCACTAACAGGTGTAAGTAAAGCTTTAACATTTCATTTACTACAGCACTTCTGCTCCCGTGCCCCGACAATGCAACAGTGTTTAACCTATGGCTGATTTCATCAGACACGCACGCTGGTGCACCAATCACTTTCATGCCGGGTTATCACTGAATGCCCCTTCATCGTTCAGGCACCATATGGAGGCAAAATGCTGCTCTTACTCACGATCCATATGCATCAAACCTTTAAAAAAAATCCTACCCACAACAGACACTCTGGCTTCAGTTCTGAATACAAAACTGGAAGACGAAAAAAAAAAAACATTGATCGCTGAGAACTGTACATTCAGTGTAATGATTCATGTCGGGTCTCTGCGAGGATGCCGGTGACAGTCGACTCGCATCACCTCAGGACAGGAATGGTCTCAGAGCGAGCTGATGTGCTCTGTAGAGTCAATAGCTCCTCTTTTGTCTGAGGGGAGACAAAGGTCTCTTGCAGCTTCTCTTGGAAGCAGCTTCATTATTAGTGCATTTTATAATGTCAGAGAAGAAGAGTGCAGACGTTTGGAAAGAGAAATGCAACCAGAAGCATTGTTTGATTATAGAGGCAACCTCCAGCATCAGCACGTTGTTTAGTTTGAGCCAATCAGAAGTGGTCCTGATGAGAGTGTCTGACTCTGTGTGTGTGGAGGGGTGTACTCTCCATTGCTATTTCAGGTCTGAATGTCTTTGTGTGCAGCTATATGTCAAACAAAGGGCCGCTATCCCTGCCCCCCACCCCCACCCCGCCAGCCAGTGGGGGTGGGGGGCAGAGATGTAGTATGTGGGTGTGTGTGCATGTGTGTGAGATTTTGGAGTGGAGGGGGGTGTGCTGTCTGCGGGGAGCAACCAGGCGTGTGAAATTACTCCACACTGCCTGTCTCTTTCCTCTTCCTCCTGACGCCTTTGTGCTCTGTTTCTTTTCTTTCCACTGTCCTTTTCCTTCATCTCATTCACGCTCGCCTCATCTCCACGACCCCTCTACCTTTCACCCTCTACTCCCTTCTAATTCTCCCACCTCCCGCCATGCTTCCTCTTCCTGTCTGTGCCTCAGATGTCATTCCACTACACAGCCAGGAGCTAATATTAGCCCGCAACAAATGATTATGGAAAGTTTACCGCCCATTACAGCTCCTTTGATGGGAGACAGTCTTTGATATGGAAATGCCGCCACTGCCACCATGTACGATGCACACATATGCACTGCATTTGTGTGCTTCTGTGTGTGTGTATGTATGTGTGTCAGACAGAGCGAGACAAGCGTGGGAAGACAATGAAAAATGGAAGGTGTATCCTCGGGGAACCCTGTCGTAAACCGTTTGGACAAATTGGGACTGAGGGTAAACTGTCTCAGAGGGTTTGTCGCAACCCACAGCTAATATACGCACACATGAAACTGACACATGACAAATGGTAGGTGTGGATGATGGAGTTACTGTGAGCCAATAATCTCTTTAATATGTTCAATCCTGCTTAGACACACTAAGTACCTAAGTGCTCAAAGTGGAGAGGCAGGCAACGTGAACAAAGAAAGATGAGCGTACAGTTAAGACATGTTAGGGTGATAGATAGGAGTCAAATATCTTCCAGGTGTGTAGAGAGAATATGAAAATTAATTTCAAAACATTCTTAAAGTCCGTAGACTGAAGGACTCCACCAAGATAAAGAAAAAGGGCTTACCTTTCAGTTCCACAGCCACATGTGAGAGTCCATCACCCTTCTCACACACACACACACACACACACGCACACACACAGTCATCATGCATGTGCTCCCACGCGCTCATACACACTGTGTGCAGGGAGGGAGAGACGAGAACCCATCATTGTTCTCATAACCCCTCCCACACGGCTGCGTAGCTCTGTCTGGATGGATACATGTAGGAGTAGCACTCTCCCACACACACACACACACACACACACACACACACACACACACACACACACACACACACACAC
>NW_024583270.1:54093-62642 GCF_018398535.1 Haplochromis burtoni | reverse complement strand
CACACACACACACACACACACACACACACACACACACACTTTCTCCACTCTATATGCTTACAGCACACAAAGACTCCCACTCACACACCATGTGATCATGTGATGCGTGTGATGCACAATGCTTGTGAGAGCATGTGGTATATTTCCACAGTTACTTTGTCTACATTGCGCACATCTCCTTTTTGCACCCTGCTGTGATACAGCAATGTAGGATGTGTGTTTTCCTCGCACGTACACACTGTGTAACATGTGACTACATAAGCGCGTATTTGTGTGTTATCCACTAAAGGCATTATGGGTGAGGATAAACAAACACACACCCTTACAAACCCTTGTTTGGCGAGGCCACTTGGGCGAGGAAACTGCTCTCGTGTCCGTTCTATTAGTCCTGAGGGGCAGTAAAGCTACCTGTACTTACCCCCACTGCATTATTGATGGATGTAATGGTGCCATTACAAGGATAGGAAGCTGCTGATGTTTTAACACAGGGCTAATGAGGAAGCGTTAAGGAATTAAAGTCCGCTGGGCCAACTTTGGCATTTTAAAGGGAGAGGAGCAGGAAGCAGAGTGGAGTGTTTTCACAGAGAATGAGGGTTACTAAAAGAATGGTGGTCCAAGCCCTAACACAGCTCAGCTATTTTCTAGGCCTTTATAAAAAAGATAGACAGCTAATTAATGTTCTAAGATATGGCAGTTTGGTGTGATAGTACTGGTCTGAACCGAGCCATTGTGGTTTATATCCTGCTGATCGAGGCTTTTGGTCCAGCCAAGTCGTCAACTTAGCCGTCTGTATTTTTTGAATGTGCAGACATGGTGTAAATCTTATAGACGTAAATCTTAAAAACAGCAGACGGCTACCTTTTAGCAAAGTGGTTGTGTGTGACAAAAAGCCGAGCTGGCTTCCTGTTCTGATCTGCATACCGGCTGCATTTGTAGCAGGCAGCACTGCTGTGGAAACAAGACAGGTTGTGAGGGTCAGGATTTTATCCAAGCAACATTTACAATCTGTCTTACTAATTAGAAAAACACACACACACATGCAAGAAAAGACACTCTGCTCTCCCATGAACACACCATACTGTGTTGATCCAGCACCAAAGTGCATTATGTTTTTTTTTTCATGGTTTTTATTTAAAATAAATCAGAACACACCTGCTGAAGTTTGTAAATCGTGTTTTTGCTTTGGCTTGATTTTTTTTTTTTAATTATAAGATGAAATTAATTAACTTCCTATCTGATAAGCCTTTGTACTTTCCTCAGCAGCTTTGTTAAACAAGTTTTCAAATGAAGTGTAATTAAATAAAATAAAAGGGTGCAAATGAAGTCACATTTGTAATTATTAACTCTGCAGTGAAAGTGAAATTTAGACAATTTTGCAACATGTCTGCAAGTACAGATGTGTTGAAACACCCATTTAAAAAAAACTCTAATTGGATTTGTGGGTAAGTGTCTTTGTTATCGACTCTGTGATGGAGAACAAAGGATTTCAGCAACATGCACGAATACACATGCATTCTCAAGTAAGCGTTGTCTGATGTGCCTTCTACTCTGTTAACTGTACAGAACTTACACCTACCTGTTGGTAATTTTCACTACTTTTTCTTGCAGGTATTTTCTGCAAATGATGGAAACATTAAGAATGAATGAACATTTTTACTATTTTAAAAAGGCTTACATTTCATATCCATATTTTCTGTATGTTTTAGCATTTTCTTATGTCTTACTATTTCTTTTTAGGTCAAGCTTGTTATATACATTTGAAATAACAAATACGTATTAGTAGGAATTGGGTTTATGGTAAAGAAACAAAAACAAAACAAAACTATGGACAAGGATGTGAATGGGAATGAAGTGGAGTAGAGGATTTGAGTTGCCATTTTCACAAAGTTCACTTAGTGCAGCTTATATATGATAATTATTGCTCGCTCTACTACAGATACAAATGTTAGTTTGTTCTCAAGGAAACTTGACCCATGTGTACCATTGTCTGTTTTATATAGTTGTAATTTTCCTTCTACTAACTAGTAGGTACTCTTTCACTTAACATACATATATTACCTTTTTGTTAAAGATCACATGCAGGTGAAATCCAGTGAGCAGTGAGATTTCATCAGTATATTTCTTCAGTTTTGTGTTATTCCTTCATAATGTGTTTTCACCTGTAGAGAGCAGTGCAGAAGCACTTGTCTACTGTCTGGGATTTAATGTGAACACAATGAGATCTGACTTTGGAGCCATGAAGAGTTAAAGTTTGTCACACAGACATTTCACCTGCAGGCGTTTATATGTAATGTGTAAAAATGTTTTAAATAAATAGTATTTATTAACATCAGAAAACTTTACTGTATTTACTGTTAAATGTCAGGAACTTCTTTGATAGACTGAAAAACATTATAAATATATTACAGCCTTTAATTGCGACCATAATCAAGCAGCACTTTAAAATAATGTATGAGTATGTGAGAGCTTCTATGATGGTCTGTGTTTTCTCAGCTTCAATGGCACAAAGGCATTCAGTCAGTGAATGCCACACCCAAGGCCCCTCACTCAAGCACAGTTTATGGATACCCACTCCTTTTCCTTCAGAGGCCATCTCACTGACACACACAAATACACACACACACAGCAGCAGGGTCAGTGGCCAGTCTCAGTGAAATACAAGTTTCCCCGTGTATGATGACACCGCTGTATTCTCTGAGATGGCCTGGCCACCGAGGCTGCCACCTCACAGCCTCTTGACAAGAGAGCACAAGGATGACCAAACAGTCAGCGAGACAAGCAGACTGAATTAGTGCAGATCGGATCAAATAAAACATACAAAACTAATCAGATTTTTTTTAATATAAATGCTTGGTATGGATTAATTTTTTATTGGATTTTATAATAGAAATGCAACGTTTTTAAACCAGCTTGGAGCTCCGCTCTGGTTCCAAACACCTGTCATGACAAAGCAGGGAAACAATAGGAATTAATGAGAAATATTCAAACGTTTTCCAATAAGTGTTTGTGTGATTCACAGAGGAGTGGAGGGGGTTTGCAGTACACCGCTGCATACAGCAACTGCTCCGTGTATTTCAGATATCCAAATTATCTCTCGCTTGTGCTCGCTGGCATGTGAGAGCACAGAGGCTTCATGGCATAAAAGCTGGCCAAATATACAAACTCATAAGCTATCAGTATCAATGCTTTGGGCAATTATTAGCACATAAAAGAAGCTTTTAGATATATGGGGGGATGGGGGTGGGGGTGTAAACTGATCGTACTATGATAGAGTATGAAAAAGAAAACAGGATAAGAGAAAAAATATGTTTTTGCGCGTGTGATATCAGCTTAGATAAACGGAACCTGTGGGGGAGGGCGGCGGATGAGGCAGGGTGGGCTGGTGCCACATGTACAGTACCTGCTCTATCTTGGCATAGTAATGAGCTACCCAGCTCTGTGTACTCCTCTCTGTGCCATTCAATGCAAACAAGGAGATCCCAAGCCCACGAACACGATCATTTAAACATCTTTGAGATATTTTACTTCACCAGAATTGACACTCAGCTCAGTTTAAACAATGAAAAGACCTTGCGGGGTTTTTAAAAAAAACTTTTTTGTTTAAAACAGCTTTCTGAATGCATCTGACACCAGCAGCTCTGAGCATGTGCAAGGCTGAATTTATCTGTGGATTAATGAATGAAGCACACGGTGTCAGAGCTGTGTTGATACTCTGTCAATATCAACACAAGCTGCAAGCTTGTTTCCAGAGCTTAGACAAAAAACCACTGACCCCGCCTTGTCTCTCCAGTCCTGCCATGTTAACAGCTGTTTCTTTTACTCTTGGTGAATAAATAATAAACATTAAGTATTAAGACTTTCAGAGATACTAAACCAAATAGCAATGTGAATGGTTACATTGTGAATAATGAAAAAAGAAAACTGCTCCAGGTAGAAAACAATCATAATGATCTCACTAGACCAGGTGAGCCTCGTCCACAGGGTCCCCACCCACTCAACTTCATCAGAAGCACATGCACAGTCTCCATGACAACCACTTACCATGACGCCTCCCCCCCCATCCCCTTTCACCATGACGACCTCTGCCACCCAGCTGTCCTCCCGAGGCCTGTAACTGAGCTAATATGGCTGCTGCTGCGGAGCGCCCAGCAACACTGAGAGCACCAGCCCTCTCCTCCTCCTTTCCTGTAATTCCTCCACCCCAGGGGGTTAAAGCAACTCAATCCAAGGACTCATTCAGACAATAAAACCCACTCTATCCTTCAGTTCCACTGGGTTTAGTGACCCATTGCCTGCTAGCATAGGAATCAATTTGATGTCCAGTGCTGCTAACTATCAGCCTAACAACTCCTTAGAACTGGCAAGCCTCTCTCACATAAAAAACTCTACCCATGATTACTCTCCCATCCAGAAAAATTTCTAAATGGCTTCTGTAACCTGGTTTGGGTCTTGCTTATTTTGAAACTGAGCTCAAATGACAGGTTGATTGTGTGCTACAGGAATGTGTAAGTGCACTACAACTACAATCCAAACACACACACACACACAGCTTTTTAAAGCATCTCTTTGTGTCGGGGGGGTTGCATAATGATTCCATGACAGCCTGTCAGACATCATATGAAATTGATTCCATGCAGCCAAAGCTCCCCTCACTCTCTCTACACCATTGTCCCCTGATGACTCCGCACTTGATCAATCCTATTATGTGATAACATGCTACAGTATCCTAACAAAGACAAAGAAAAGTACAGATCACAAATGGAGGCATCGTTAATGTCCGTTAAACACTGTCACAGTTGATTTTGCGTGCAGAAGTTGGTACCTTTCAGGTCTGTGAGATCTTCCTTCGTTAAACGTGCAATAAAGCTTCTAACCTGCAGGGCTGGCCACATCAGGAGAATGTTCCTACCGACTGGAAAACCGTTTAACCTGACTGGAACAGCATTTAAGACTTTGTTGAAAGATTGTCAAGTGTCCACTAGGTATGAAATGTAGCCTTTAGACCTTTCCGAAAGGGGCATATCCATACACTGAGATGCTGTAGTGTGTAAACGCCTGAGTGAAAGTGTGTGTGTGTGTGTGTGTGTGTGTGTGTGTGTGTGTGTGTGTGTGTGTGTGTGCGTGCGTGTAGAGCGGTGGATATCGAATGCATGCATGTGCAGCAGAGTAGTGTGTGACTTACCCCTGGCTGTCCCTGAGGGCTGAACATGCTCTGACAATGCTGACGCTTCTCAGCGTCCCACTCCTCCGACAGCTTTCATCTACAGTATGTTCGCTATCACTCAAAACACCCTCCTCTGCTTCCTGAACACTCTTTTTTGTTTCTATAGCGTTTATCTTCCCGTGCTATATCTTCATACTTCCTGCCTCTTTTTCTACTACGTTCCTCTTCTTTCTCCTCATCTTTCTCTTACTCTCCTACTTTCCATTTGGAAACTCTTTATTCACTTTCTCACTCACTTTCTTCTTTACTCATCTCCTTCTTTTTCCCCCCCGCTCTTCTTCTCCTCCTCTCTGTCGCCCTCATCAGTGCTCCAGGAGCTTGGTATCGCTTGTCTCTCGGCTGGCACAGAGAACAGGCAGACACATGGGAGGGCTGTTTTGTAATCCAGCAGGTCATACCACCCTGGCACAGGAAAAAGGGGGGGGGGGGGGCTGATGGGATGCACAGAGGGAGGGGAGGGGGGAGGGAGGACTTAGAAGGCCTATACTACTACCTTCCAACCTATACCTTTTCTGCATCCCTCCGTCTGCGAGCTGATGGTCTCTCCCTTTTTTTTTCCCATCGACGCCGAGGTCTCGCCTCACTACATCCTCTCTGCGAGTTTGAGGTTTTAAGAAGGAGATGAAGGAAGGAAAGAAGGAAGGAAAGAAGGATGAGGGAGAATGGGAGTGGAAGGAAGTGTGGAAATGAAAGGAGGGATGAAAAGGAAGAGGAAAAGATACTGATGAATAGAGGAAAGGAATGGGAGAGGGATGCCTCGAAGGGTTGTAGACTGAATCAATGATGCCTCTTCAGGAGATATTTTTTAAGTATAGGAATCAAATGTGTGATAAAACGGGAACAAGGAGAGCAGTCATGATTTGGTGATGCAAGGAACAAACAGATGAGCAGAAAGAGAGCAGTAGAAAGACAGCCAAAGAAAAAGACAGAGGTTAGGACTCAGTGGCTAAGCAGCTGTCTGCCTCGCTGTGAGCTGTCATCTCTCCTGCAGTTGGTCAAATTGCTGTCCATTCATCCTCACTTTCACCACAGTCAGTTCAGGAAGATGCTGCTCTTCAGCAGTTACAGTGTGATTGATATGACAGATTTGCCAGATCCTGCTACCATTTTGAGCCTGGGCATTATACCTGCATTTAATGCTACTTATGGAGCAGAATTGGGGAGAAATTTCCTTATCTATTATCTTTAAGTGATGCGTATGAACCCTGCTTCCGGGTCCAAATTACTCTGCATTTGTCCCTAACCATCGAGAACCCTCATGTTAATTTTTATCAAGTTAGCGTTCATCCTCCAGCTTTCACTAAGCTAATGTGTTTATATAATAGCAGAGCTGTATGTTTTAATTTTTACAGAAATCCCTCAGTCAGAATATGTTATATTATCTTAAAATGGAAACTAGCAAGCTAACTCCCTGCAAACTTATTAATCAGTTAAATTTCACAAATTCCCTTTCTCATGGATGCCTGGATGTTAAACTCACCTGGTAGAGCAGCCACACTGATCATTTTATTAAAGATTAAAGAATTTAGACACTTTGTAACTCTCAGTGATACTGCAGTGTTTGTTTCACTTTGGGACCTGACGAGGAGTTTGGATCCAGAAACGGCTAATGACGTCAGACTGATAGGTGGATAAATGCCATAGTGTTAACTTGTGGCAAACCACAAAGTGTAACTCAGTCTCAATCCCTATAGAACAGCTGATCTCACCAAAGCCAACATTAGCTAAGCTAATACCCTTTTACACATCCAATTGTCACACCTTGAATAAATGTATAGAAACATGCTATTAAACTGCTTTGGGCTGTCTACAGTTGCTGTGCATCTGCAAGCTGCTTTGCAACCAACCTCCATCCTAGCTGCTCCTTTTCATGCTGCACCTGACTTAATGTCATATGTGGTCTTATTCCAGCAGGTTTAAAAACCAGACACTGTCCATCAAAGTCCAAGATGTGAGCTGTGAAGAGGGTTTCATATATTGTTTAATGATTCACCAAACTCTCACACACCTTTATCCTTCACTGATCAGATTCTGCTTGCGAGACTACTCAGACAGAACTGAATACAGTGATTATAAATAGGCATAAAAATTGGACTACATGACAGTTGACAATTTTATCCATTAGATATAATTTTAATCTCATATATTTGACCATATATCTAATGACCCAACCTGTTGTCTCAATTAAAATAATTAATAAAATACTGATTCTCACATTGATATGTAACTGCTTGTATTAATTCATGTAAGCATATTTTAATCAGTTGTTAATGACCAAGCTTTGCCTATATGTTATAGTAGGCTGGGTTTAATTGCTGGGGTGAGACATGCTAATGTGTACAGTGTGAATGACTATGTGTGTGTGTTTGGAAGAGGGAAGGTGGTCTGATTGAATGAATACCCACCAAACCATGAAGGAAGGTGACCAGAGTGTGCATGTGCTTGAATAAAAAGTCTTGAGCAAGAGTATTTCTACAGCTGGCTTGACATCTGTGCCCAGCTAAGGGTTCACCTCCTCTCTAAATGAAGAGCAGCCTTCCAGGGTGGATTGGAAGAAATTTTCTAATCTCATTCTTATCTATTGCAAATGCCTCATTATTACTAATATAAATTATTTAAAGATAATAAATATGAATAGTTTTCAGAGGCGTAAAGCTGTGACAACACTACAACACTGAAGTATAGTCAAGCTATGTAAAAAGGAGAAAATAAAACCATATATTTTTGTTTAAGAACGAGAAAGTGAAAGGGATTATCCATGAATGTAAGATACAGTATGGTGCTGAGAACACATAGGCAAACATTATTTAGAGCAAAGCTGTTTACTTTTATGGTGGTTAAAAGGAAAAAGCTCCCAGCGTCCGCAGCTCCATCCTCCTTTTACATCTTAAGCAGGGACGAATGCAAAGATGAAGGCAGCATTTTGACTGAAGGGGTTTTTTCTTCAACCATTTGAAAACACTCACTCCAATTCATTTACCCAAATACATCAGTCACCACAACTATGTGCCACCTATGGATTGATGCACATGCTCAGCTATGGATGAAGTCAGTTAGTTATGCCTGTGAGAGGAGGTATCGATCGTCATCCACATGCAATCACAATGGACTGGGAAATGAGCCTAGCCCACACCACACTAACTGACATCATTCAGACCTTGTATATACATATTAGACTTCATAATTTCTCTTATTACTTGAGTATGGGCAGAAATCTGTGCCATCAGAAACTGAATTTGAAGTTAAATTTGAATTTGAATTGCTCAGATTGAATCTGAATTGTAACTTGAATAAATGCTTTTGAAAACTGAATTTGAATTAGTCT
>NW_024583270.1:25451-37248 GCF_018398535.1 Haplochromis burtoni | reverse complement strand
ACCTATTCAGGTTGTAAATCGTGTTTTTAAAAAGTAACTAAGTAATTAATTACTTTTGAAAATAAGTAATCAGTAAAGTAACGGGATTACTTTTTGGGGGGAAGTAATCAGTAATTAGTTACTGATTACTTTTTTCAAGTAACTTGACCAACACTGGGTATATTACCTCAAGAAGAGCCAAGTTGTAGACAACAGAGACTGGCAGTTTTGTTAAAAATATTGGACTTGTGGCCTTACAGAGACAGAGAGAGGAAAATCCAATGACAATTCAATAAACGAATCCAACGTCAAACAGTAACCATCCAAGAACCATGAAAGCTCACCTTCATTTCCTGGCATCTTAGTCCCTCCCCCAGAGAAGTGAGCGGATGAAGAAGAGGCATGAGGGGGTCCATCATTATAAACATGACATTTGACAAAACTGCATCATAAACATTTATGCTTGTTGCCCACCTATAGCTGTATTTTGTGATCTGAGACATAATAATGTAAAACTGACAACATTCACAACAGCAGTTTTATACTGTTACATTTCGCACATGCAGAATCACAGAACAATACAAAGTCTGATTAACATAAATAAATAAACCAGCTTATGAATAAAAAGCCATTTAAAGAGGCCTCCTCCTGCCATAGTTTGTATATTCCAACAGTGTGCTCTTTTGCATTCTGAAGATAATAAAAAACTCAGCAAACTCTTCAGCAAAGGATACATCTTATGCACCCTCGATAATAGTTCCTTTGGCAAGAAGAAGGAGAAAGACAAAGGACAGAGGAGATGAAATAATGTGGATTCACATGAGGGAGATGCAGTGACAGCAACTTGACAAAGACTGAGCGAGAATGCACATTAAATACACACATTAGGAAGTGTAGAGACACAAGGAACAGACACTAATGTGGGTGGGAAAACAACAAAGGAGGGAAGTAAAACACAGAAAACCACATAAGAAACTAACCCTTTTGGAAGTAAGCAAAAGGAGGGCCAAAAAGAAATGAATACACTGCAAACACGGAAGAACACACAGACACACTCAGAAGAAAAACAATCCGCAAAACAATGCATATATGATTAAAAACAGAACGGCAAATCAGTGAACTACAACTGGACAAAGAAAATTCCTTCTGTTTTAGAAACATGTCTACATAGCTAGTAGACATGTTGTAGGCATGCTGTAGGCATATGTGTTATGCCTACAGCATAACTATCTATCATTCTATCTACAGATATATATCAGTGTTGTACTCAACACACAAGAGAAGTGCATACAGCAGATTCCTGCAGTTACTGGCACCATAAGGCAAGGCTAATGGGCGCCGGGGCTCATATCGACAGGCTGTATGATTGACAGGTGCACAAAGAAGCCCTGCAGTCAAGGCTGAGCTCGCTGCAGCCATATTCTTCACTGCCCCATTTACATGCCGCCATGTGGAGTAACTTGCAGCTCGGAAACCGATTTTAACCACTATGCTTGTGTAACAAATTGTATCATTAACCTATTTTAGCTTCATGAGCCGCATGTTAAGCTAAGTAGCCTTCTTTGAGGAGGATGCCGCTGCTAGATGCCACTCAAAAATGTGAAGTGTTTTTCTAAAGCCTTAATTTCAGTCACACTGCATCTCTGTGACATTCTGTTGCAAAAGAAGTGCTGCGGCTCAGGCACAGATATCAACATCTTTCTATGCTGCATTTTAAAGAACATAAGACAGAACGTGTACCATCCAGTTATGTTAATGTGCACATTATTATCCATGTGCATTTTCACGTAGCTGTGTCAAGAGTGCATCAGTTGATGTCGTGTTCTGTACTTCTGCCTGTGTGTCGGTCAGGGAGAATGACAGAAGCGAGACAAAGCACTCATGCTCGTATCCACAGACAGTTTGTTGTGTGTTTGAGACGTTTTGTGAGTGTGTATACTTCTAGTTGTAAGTGTATTGTATGCAGCACTGTATGTCTACGATATCCATAAAGCGAAACATTGTATGAGAGCGTCCAGACGTGATGTGGTGTGTCTGCTATTCTGATTCCTGAGCTAACAGATGTGGCACATCTGCACATGCACTGCCACCACATAGTGAACATGCTATGGCAGTTTTAGGGATCGTCATTTTGTCTGCAATATGAAAATCAGCTGTTGTTATTTCCTCTGAAAATTATTTTTTTAAACAATATTTAATTTTGTTGTTGTTAAAGAAAAAAACCTTATTACCACACTGCCACTAATTGGATACAACAGTCTCACATAAACATATGAAAAATAATGCAGGCTGCGCATTGTTCCAGCAGTGGGGGTGTACAACTGACTGCAATATTTCTCTTTGCATACAAACTGACATGAACAATACACACCATAAATATGCATATTATGGTGCATTATGCCACATGTCAGTCGTTGCTCCTACAAAAACGGCATCAAGTGAAAAAGTGGGGTCAACTGCATGATCAAACTATGTGCATGCACACAAACACAACAGCACTTTATAGAACTGTGCAGCACACTCTCAGATTCTGAAACAGCTGGTGTTCTTTGCACCACCCCCCTAAGTGGAGCTTCTTGTAGCTATCTTATGTTACAAAGGTATATACACACAGATAGCACACTGGTCGCTGCTATACATTTGAGCGATGTGTCAAAGCAGCCACCATATTGTTTAAGAGGAGCTGGACTTGGTAATGCATTTATGTCTGTATCTATACATGAGCAATAGTCACAGGTCCACAAATCTTTCATAGTTTTTTAATAGGTATTTTTAAATGAATGGTTATTAATGCTAATGATTAAATTTGGCATGCTCATAAACATTTTTGTCTCTTGTGTTGATAGTAAAATACTAGTTCTAAAATAGGTTCAATTAGGCTAAACATTGAAGTTAACTGCTGCTAAAACTGCCAACTTAGTGCCGTGTAACAGATAGTAATCAGAGTTAACAATCCAAGATTACAATGCTGAATGTAAACAGTAGTAAAACTATAAAACCTTTCATCTCTACTGCCATTGTTGCTTGTTTATGATGGAGTAAATGCACTTTGGCATGGACAGAGCCTGGGCATATGCAGGGCATTACCATGGCTCTATCCATAACTGTGATGCAGCAGTGTTTGAAAAAAGTAATTGTCTTGTATTGCTAGTGTAACCTGAATGTCTGTACTTTGGTAAGGACCAATACAAATCCTGTTTTCCTTATTTTTTCTGGAACTCTGATGTCCGAATTCTGAGGCTTCCAGTATAAATACCTCAGCCTCTTCCTCGGTTTTTATTACTAGACCATTCTTAGGTCAGAATCTAAACCTCGAACAGAACATATGTGTCATGTGAATTCTTGAGGGTTTGAAATGGTTTGGGTTTGTGAAGCCATTTCACCTCTCATTCCAGAGGCTGTGAGCGCACTGAGGAGTGCTTAGACTCTACATAGGAGAGACCAAACAACTCCAAGCGCACTTCACAACAAAACAGAGCCGTCTCACCAGAACAAGACTGAGCTACACATCTGCACTCTTTTAGTGATACTAATTTTCACATTTTGGAAGAAGACTGATAGTTTTTTGAGAGAAGTAAATTGGCTCGTTTCCATTTGTACCCATTTTCCATTAGCTGGTGGGACCTGTTACCAGGTACTTTTTTACCTGCTCAGCTGGGGTTCCACGTGGGATGAGTCATTCTGAAAATGTGACGTCAATAGACTGCATGCCATTGATTGGCCAGTCAGTGGCATCACTCGATGAGACATGAGAGGGACTCTTTTACTAAAACTAAAACCGCCATTTTTGAAACCGAGGAATGAGTTAAATGGCTGCAGACAAACCATTTCCCTCTGTGGTCCACTGATGAGGTGGCAGGTATAGCATCGCTTCAATGTCTTCTATTGTTGCGTTGTTTCTTTTGCATACAAGTAATGTCAAGTGACCTAAGTGACCTACAACTGAAACCAAGTTGAGTTAAGCTGAGTAGGTACTAGTGGAAAAAAAGCTGAGTGACACTGGAAAACAGTAAAAAAAAACACCTACAGCAAAAATGATTACTGCATGATCATGTCTGTTTGGTAAATGCTACTTTCATTATCTGCAAAGGACATAACAATGGATGTAATCTTTTTAGTCAAAAACTGTATTTTGTCAGTATACTGCATGTCTTAGTCAATAAGTGTATGCATGGAAAATAATGTGCTAAAATGCTGACTGAAGTACACAACTTCTATCAGGAAATTCTGAAGGTAATGTAGCCCGTAGCTAGTGCTGTTACTTTGTGACTGCATAGTATCACCATTGCTCATCCTTGTTTGGACCTCTCAGTATTGTCTTATATTGATGTAATAGCCCTGTCAATTATCTTTATCCTTGCCAAATGTTTCTGGCTATCAGTAGCAGAGTTTCCACCAATAACCTGCTGGTCAGTCATACCTGTGGCTGTGATTGTTAACTCCAGCCGCCACCCATCTAGTATGAAAAGATAATCCGCAAAGTTGTTTATTCAAATATTTTATACCAATTGCCCTTCTTAATGCAACCCTTCCTATTTATCTTGGTTTGAGACCAACATTAGAAGTGCACCTGCTTGTAATCCCCACTGACTAAGTTCAGTTTACTCCACAAACATTTTTTGGTTATCCTCCAAATCTTGAATAGTACTCATAAGTAGAGCATAAATATTTCCAAATCTGATTGAACATTAACAGGAGGGTCAAAGTGCTCCGCCAGCACAGTGAATTACCTTCAGTTGGCATCCTCCAGGCACAAGAGATGAAACAAAAATCACTTAAAATCGAGTGTTTAGAGAAATCTCAAACTTGGGCATTTGGCTTACAGGTATTACTTGTACATATTGTGACCCCATTAGTGGAAATTTAGCCATGTTTAATATGAGTTTCCGTTACTGTAACAGTACCTTTACAAATGTTAGAAAAAAGCAGAACCAATTAAGTTCACTTAAATTACAATTAAAGCTGTGCTAGTATAACAGATTGTCTTTTTAACTGCTCAACCTCTATACACAGCTATACCAAAATGAAACCACCACAGCAGTTTTGTGGGTATTAACACCAAAATGACACCTACAACCAAATTATAGACTATAGAGTACATGAGTCCATGTTAGCAAACTAGTCTAAGTATTAAGTTATGTGCGTTAATTATTTTCTTCTCAGTGCAGTGCATTAGCTTGTGCATGTACCCACATTTCATCTCATTATTATCCAAGAGATTAACAGTGATGAGGCCATTAGGAGGCTGTAAACCCACTCCTCTGTCTGTTATGATTACATAAGTTAGCCGCTATATTATCATACCCAACAATGCTAATGGGATGGAGAAAAGAGTAAGATGCAGAAAGATTCTGTGAATGCTGAAATGACAGCTGAGTTTGTGGTTTTCTTATATTTTCCAAATGTGGCTTTTAAGTAAACAATTAAGTGTGTTGGTAAATTGGTCACCCTCGCTTTATTTCCTTTACCAATGTGCAGCGTAAAAGGCTTTCTTTCATAGAAAAGAACCATTTGTACCATTAAAGACATGCAGCAGCTTTACTGGAGCCTTAGTGCAAACACAAAATATCTGCTTTTAGAGGGAGCCTTGCACATCTGTTTACATCTGCTGGTGTGAGTTTATGCAGTTGACTTTTTCCCTACCTGTCTTGCTTGAGGAGTGAGAAAAACATGGGTGCTTGAGAACATAATTACTATTATTATTAACCAAAACAAACGATGGTAATTAAATGATATAAATGAGCAAATCTGTCTTTCCATCTTTCCACTCTTGTCTTCATTTAACCCACTTCGGTCTTATGGAGCCATCATCAGTATGGTAGTTTTGAAGGAAATTTTTCTCATTAATATGCAAATGCAGGCATCAGGGTGATCCAAAATCTAATCAGATTATCTCCTCTATAGGGAGAGAATTTCTTGCCATGCAGTTTTCTGGAGTTATCTTGCATGTGATGTGTATGTGTGTAGATGCCATATTACAGATGTAATGATTAAGAACAATTAAGCCATGCAGTTTAATTTTCAATAACTTTGTGGCATACTTTATAAACTTAAGTGTGTGTGAGTGACAGAAAGAGTGGCCAACTGTCCTTAACTTAAACCACGTCCCCTAATCTCTATTTTGACCTTGTAACAAATGACTGGTGGTAAGTTCAGTTCAGTTAGATTCAGTTTTTTTTTATTGTATACAGTACTGGCTGACAATTCCACCAATTGCCATTTCGTATTGAAATACTATGGAAAGCAGGAACTCCAATTTGCACAGCACCAGATGCATTTTTATATATAATGCTTAGTTAGTTTTAGCTGTTAGCAACCTTCTTAGCTAACCTGTACAAGTTAATCCTACCTCTATGGTAGAAGATACTAATCTAAAAGGGTAATTGTTATTACCTGCCTAGTAACACTGACTGAATAACTATTTGGCAAAATCGGACATGCAATATACAATAAGGTTGAATGGGAAAAATATTTTCTTACAGAAAGACAGAAACAGAATGGCTTTCTCTTGGCAAAGAAGCAAAAGCTTCACATTTGGATGTGAAAGTGACAAATAGTGGATTTTTATACAGGGCACTAGGGTTAGAGTATTATGTTAGACCACTTTTAAATTCATGTGTAGACTCTGCTTTATTTAGTTTCAGGACTAATACCCAGTCCATACATGGGTTCTGCTCAAGTGACAGTATGCAAATGGCTAATAGTTATAAAGCACTTTTCTACTCTAATTGAGCACTCAGTATGTTTATTTACGACACATCTCATTTACACACATTTATATAGAACTGTTATTCTGTCCCTAAGTGCTTTACCTAACGACCACACGCACTGATGAATGCATCAGAGGCATCACCCTAGTGTACTTTGACATGCATACTTGAGCAGCCAAGCTACCAACCTTCTGATTAATAGAGAACCAGCTCTCAACCAGACAAGATCCAGTGACTTGTCATTGTGACAGATGTGTTTCACCTTGTCCAACATGTGCAATGTAGAGAAGGTGGGGTTTGGAAAACTTGTTTAGAACTTCTTTAGCACATTAGGAAAGAACGCTCTGACGATGATGGAGAGGGGATGATAGCTCTGACCATGTCTGACCGGTCTAATAAAACAGAAAAGCTCACCAGGTGCAGGCTCAACAGCACTTTCAAATCAGCAACTATGAGAAATGACTCAGTTGAATAAATACAATACATTTAATTGTCTGTTTTTCTAGCACTCCACTTACATTTTTCAGTAAAATTTTGAATCTCTCTGAAGAAATTGACAGTTAACTATGTGGCACAATGCTTAAGCTGATCCATTGTTCCATCCATTTTCTGCCACTCATTTGGGCCGTGGCAGCAGCAGATGAGCGCAGAAGCCCAGACTCAGCCCTTCCAGCTCATTTTCTGGGGGGAAACTGAGTTGTTCCCAAGCCACCTGAGGTATATAATCTCTCTGGCAAGTTCTGGGCTTGCCCCAGAGTCTCCTCTCTGAAGGACATGCCCGAAACACCTCTCCTGTGAGGTGTCCAAATCAGACGCGCAAACCAGCAGAACTGGCTCCTCCCGATGTGGAAAAACAGTGTCTCTACTCTTAGTTGCTCTTAAATGACCAAGCTTCTCTCATCTCTAATGGAGAGCCCAGCTACCCTTTGAAGGAAACTAATTTTCATTACTTGCATCTGCAACCTCAGTCTTTCGGTGACTACCCAAAGCTTGTGACCACAGTTGAGGGTAAGAACACAGACTGACTGGTAAATGTATCTAACAACTTTTACGCTCTGACTGCTCGCCCAGGACCAATTTGCCTCAGGAGCCCTACCAGAGGTAAACTGCCCCAAACAACAAAGCTCCTGAGATTACTGAAACACATAAATCCCTCCACCGTGATAAGGTGGTGATTCACGGAGGGGATTTAGCTGATTATTTTGCTAATTAATGTCTGACTTTTTAAAATCAAGATTTTGGCCTGTGTTTCTGAGTTAATGAACAACTTTCTATTTCACAGATATGGTGTCCTCACAGGACAGTACAACAAGCCTGTGATATGATTTATATAACTTGATGCTGTATAAAAGTATAAAGCATTCAAAATGAGCTCTGCCTGAAAGGATATGCAGCACAAATATTAATTTATTTAACATTAATGGTAAACATTTTTCTCTGCAGAATAATTTGTAATCATCATCATGATCATTAATTATTTAGTTTTACTTTTGACACTTTTTACAATAATATAGTTTTATTTTAGTGTCTTCATGTTGTTTTCTTTTCCTGTAGGAATGTTTTAAATAGTCTTCCACCACTAAAATTGTTTTGGTAATATAATAGATATTTATTCACCTGAAGAAGTAATGATATTTTACAGCTCTTCAGCCAGGAAGGAGTGCAGAAAGGTGAAAATTTCCACATAGAGTGCTACAAGGTACAGGAGTCTGCAAGCTTATTTAAAACAATAAAGGACAGGAAGCACAAATGGTATTTTTTTTGCATTCTCTTCTTGCATTTCTTTGTGCATTATATTATCTTAAAGTTGTGATTACAAAATTTTGTCTTTCCCCCCATATAGATAACATTTGACAACCTCTCCAGTATCCTTAATGATGAGATTTGATACTTCATTAGATATCAATAAAGACATGGTTTGCTGACCATTAGAATAACTTCGGATTTTTCAAAGGGTAGCTGCATAGGCAGAAACCACCCTCACTAACTTCTGATGGATATTTTGGCCTGAAAGATGACAGAAAACCCTCAGTTAACAAAAGAGCTTCAAGCTTTACTCCTGGTAGGCTTTCAGTGGGTAAAGATTTATGGTCTTGAATTTTTCGATATGAAATGTTTAATATTTCTTATTTTAAAAGTCAAATATTTTTTAGATTTGAGACCACACTGACATAAAATCAGATTGAATTTGTCTCAAGTTAATTTTGAGCCTTCTTTATAGGGTTCTATATGTTTGTCCTTGTTGTATACAGCTGCCAGCTCTCATGATTCTCCCTGAAGGAAGATAAATAAGTAATATCAAGGACTCTAAGCTGAGGACTGAGGCTGTGAGTAAAGCAAAGCCTTATTATGTCTGTTTGTTAGACTATAAAAGTGGAGAGACAGACTGCACACAAAGCAGCAATATGGACGAACCTGGGCAACATTTTAGTACTAGTTATGATCACAATTTGACACTCAAAAGGGACCCTGGAAGAGTCACATTACACGTTTTGAGGTAATAGTCATCTGCACATCAAGAGGTTAAAAGAGAAAATATGCAGAAATAAAACCTCATCACTGATATTTATCAGGGCTCGAGTATGAACCTACAAGAGGCACTTCACAACATTTTCACAGAGTGGCTGAGTCATACAGGACACACACGAGAAAGACTTGTAAAAGCTCCAGTAGGGGGTTTCAGAAAGTCGAGGCCACTGGCATACCAATTAAAGATAAGGAGAGACAAACTGTAGCCCCATGAAGTGGATGTCTTTGTATGTTTTCAGATTGTCTCATATTCAACATGGCCGCAGGCAACAAGCCACTAAACTTGTAATTACTTTCTTTTGTGAGGCAGATTGCATGTTTTTGTATTTTGCTAAATTCATCATCTCCAAAACCACTGCTATGTGGACGTATGTTAGCATATTCATATTATTCTGTGGATGACAAAATGGTGAATCATGAAATGTGTATTGAAATGGCTGGATATGAGGCACTGAGACAGGGAACATTTAGCTGCAGCTGCAGTATAAGCTAGCAGAAGGCAACGTGAAGGTGTGTAGTTATTCATGATGAATAACAGATAATCAAACTCAGTCTAGGTGGTGCCAGTGACATCTTACATCTTACTGACTGAATATGAATTAGAGATGGAATTTATTTCATTTTTGTTTAATTCAAAGTGTATTATTAAATTGGAAAAAAAGAATTACATATAAGGGACAGGATAGAATATACCAGGGGTCAGCAACCTTTAACACCCAAAGAGCCATTTGGACCTGGTTTCCACGCAAAAGAAAACACTGTGAGCCACAAATACTTTTTGACATCTAAAATGAAGATAACATTGCATATATTGTTTTTTTTTGTTTGGTTGTTTTACCTTTATGGTTTGTGTGAACAACTAAAGTAAGTAAGTAAAGTTTATTTATTAAGCGCCTTTCACAGACAGGCAGTCACAAAGCGCTGTACACAAATATTAAAATAAACAATGCAATCAATGGACATTATACACAATGTAAAAGATCAAATGTAACTAATGTAAAGAATATAAAATACGTAGATCAAAAAAAGGCTTGTTTGAACAGAAAAGTTTTTAACTGCTTTTTAAAAGAATCCACAGAGCAACTAAGGTGTGTTGCTTATGAAATCCATGAAGTGCTACAGAGAAAATTACATTTTATTTATGTAATTAACACATTTTGAACTCCTAAAGAAATATAACAAAGACATCCAGCTGAACTAAAACGATCCAAACAAAAACTGTTGTGAGCCGCCACCCTTATATCGCCTTTGGGCTTTTGGAGCCTTGACCTGACTTTTAAAAAATAATTGGAAAAAAGCACTATGCTGCTAAAAAAAAATAGATATTTGCAAAATTCTGCCTAAATATGTATTTTACCTGGTTAATGTGTGTGGCGGGGCGTGGTCTGCAGCACCGCTGCAGGGGAGTTGGACGCACCTGAGCGACACCCGCAATCACGCCTCGCCGCCTTAAAGTCTGTGCTATCTATGCTGTTGTGTTGTCGGACTGTGAGCTGAAAAGCTACAGCCGGCTGTATGCGTACAGCAACCGTGTGTGAAAAGTGGTCAATAAAGAGATGCTGAAAAGCATGTTCATGGAAACATCGTCGGGTCTGCCGTGATATGTTTACAATAAGACTTATGGTCCCGAAACTCTGCGCACAGCGTCTGCAAATTCGGGCTTTCATCTTCACGCGGGACTGTAAGCTGTCATCTGTGGAGCGTGAGCGGTGTTTGTTTTTAAGTTCACGGTGGAGCTGCCGACATAATGTGGATCCGAAGATCCATAATTGGCCTACCTGTGGTCGAAAGTCTCGATAAATTGCACGGCGTTTCGGCGGGTATACCGGCTTCTGCGAGTGTGACGCTTATTTTGAGCGATGAAAAAATAATAAGATATAATTTTATTTTTATATTTCAAAATCACAATAATCTTCCAATTTAGAAATACAAGTTAAAAAAAGAACTAAACACAAATAAATACACTTCAGCTAAATACTTCTAATTTATTTTCCCAAACCACCCGGTGCCGCATTATAAAGACTAAAGAGCCGCATGCGGAGCTGTCCTGCAGAGCTGTAAAAAAAAATCAAAGCACATGGTTGGCATCAACTGACAGTGCTAAATATATTCTTCAAATGTGTGCACAAATGAATGGATAGACAACAAATATTTTAGCTTGCCTTTTTATGGACACTGAGACTTTAGTTCACGTGAGACACTTATTGATAACTTCTCAACCATAAGGGGAGAAGAATATGCAAATAAAAAGCACATTTACTCAGTCCAGAATCCATAGTTCACTGCTGTGGACACAACATCGAAGGTCTACAAGCACCTGCAAAAGACATGCTATTTTACACACTGTCTATGATCCTAACACAAAACTAGCAGCTACACACCCCCAGATCCAGAGTGACGCTCAAGTAAAGTATGAAAATGTGGAGAGAAGCCCTAAGTTATCACAGGACTATGCAGGCTTACGAAAAGGGATTTCAGTTATCATCAGCAACTGTGCAAAGAACACAAGCAGAAGCTGGTTGAGGGCATTCAGGTGTGCTACTGTGCAATACTCAGAGATCCCCCCCCTCCAAAAAAAA